>NC_088713.1:47129001-47429001 GCF_963576615.1 Watersipora subatra
CGGTAATCTCAGTTAGTGTTGTTCGTAAATTAGGTCTTGGCATAAGAGGGCAACAAAGGACAGTAAAGATGTTAAATGGAAATAGCACGCAATGCTGTGGAGAAGCTGACATCAATGTAGCTATAGACCATTGTGACACTATTCAGTTACGTTGCTTGGTAGTACCTGAGTTAGTATTTGGGTGCGGGTTGATTCTTGGTGTTGACGGAATCTACAAACTTAATGGTGTGACAATACGTGCAAGAGACAGAGTAACATTTGGATGTGCATCACAAACTGTGGTTGCTATGTTATATGAAGATAACTTCGAGTTGAAAAAGCCTGAGACAGACTGTTTGACTATCGAAGATACTGACTTTAAAGCTGTATTTGATGGAACTAAGTGGACGGTAGTATGGGAATGGAAAAGCCACGAACCAGAGTTGAAAAATCAATGCGCTGAGTATGCTATAAACTCAGACTATAAAGAACAATACCGCTGTGAGATTGAGCAGTGGATCTCTAATGGCTGGCTGGAGCCACATGATGTGAAGATTCATGGCAACGTAAGTGGCATAATTTCACTGATGGCAGTCTTTCAGTCAAACAAAGGTAGAAAGGTGAGACAGTGATGGACTATAGCAGGGAGTTAAACAAGCATGTGAACTGCAATCCTGCCAATGACGTAGCTATATGTCAAGAAAAACTGAGGCAGTGGAGAACATTAGGGAACAATGTGTGTATGTTAGATCTGACAAAGGCATACCTACAACTTCATGTGGACAGTTCACTACAACGGTTTCAAGCTGTTCGATTCAATGGTCAGTTATATGTGATGACAAGGTTAGGGTTTGACTTGAATGTGGCACCTAAGATAATGTCTCGTACCTTAGCGAAGGTTCTGTCAATGGATGAGAAGATAGCCAAAGGCACAGATCATTACATAGATGATATTGTGGTAAATGAAGATGTTATGTCAGCGTTGAAAGTAAAGGATCATCTGCAGAAGTACGGCTTACTGTCAAAAGAACCAGAAAGTCTGTCAAGCACACAAGTACTGGGTTTGAGAGTAGAGGCTTCCAATATCGGTACTCTCAAGTGGAGTAGAGACTCTGAGCTGCCAGAAGTGCATTCCACTGTGACCAAACGAGAACTGTACTCAATATGTGGAAAGTATATTGGTCACTATCCAGAAGCAAGGTGGTTGCGAGTAGCATGTAGCTATCTCAAAAGAGAAGTTAACGCTCATGGGTGGGACGATAAGGTACCCAGTAATGTCAAGAAAAAATTAGTTGAGATTGATAATTGCATACACCGCCATGACCCTGTAACTGGCCAATGGAAAGTACCTGCATCTGAGAGTGGTAGTGTGGTGGGATGCTAGCAGCTTGGCAATAGGAGCATGTGTCGAAATTGATAATCAGATAGTAGAGGATTCAAGTTGGTTGAGAGGTGTCAATGATGGGGCCTATATCAATATGGCAGAGTTAGAAGGAGTTATCAAAGCAATCAATATGGCTATGAAATGGAATCTCAAAAATGTGACAATTTTGACAGACTCTGCCACAATATTTGGATGGGTGAAATCTGTATTACAGGACTGTAAAAGACCAAAGGTGAGCGGCCTCAGTGAAATGCTGGTGAAGCGACGCCTCAATCTTCTATATGATCTAATCAGTGAGTATCAGTTGGTATTACAAATAACTCTCGTAAAGTCTGAAGACAATAAAGCTGATGAACTGACTAGAATTCTTCGCAAATGGTTGGAGAAATGAGTATGTGCTGTCAATCTAACAACTTCTGACAGTATAGAAGGGAAACTGCGTGATCTACATGAAGCTTATCACCTAGGCGTTGATCGTACATGGTATTTAGCCACAGAAAGGTGGGGGCCTACTGTAAAAAAGAAAGACATTGAAGAAGTAGTGAAGCACTGTCATGTGTGCAAACGAGTCGATCCTGCACCAGCTCATTGGGAAACTGGTCAAGTAGACATGGAAAGTGATTGGTATCGTTTAGCAACTGATATAACACACTACCAGGGAATCCCGTACTTGACTGTTATTGGCTGTGGACCGAGCAGGTTGGCAATTTGGAGAAAGTTAAGAAACGAAACTTCTCCCGCTGTCATGGAACAGTTAGACCACATATTTTGTGAGCGCGGGTCTCCAGTGGAAATATTGTCAGATAATGGACCTTGCTATAGATCGTTCAAGCCTCTTCTTGACAAATGGGGTATAAATCATATTTACAGTTGTGCTTTTAGAGCTTCTGGCAATGGAGTGATAAAACGCAATTATCGTAATATTAAACGCATGCTTGCCTGCTCCGATGGCACTGTCAATGACATGCTATATTGGTACAACAATTTTTCTAATGCCGATGGTGTTGTGCCATTTAGGAGATTGTTTAATTACAATCCTCAGAAACAAGAAACTACTAGAATATCGGCTAAACGGGACATTAGTTTAAACCCTTACAAAGTGGGTGACCAGGTGTATGTAAAACCAGGTAACGCCAAATGCACATCAGTGTGGAAAACTGGTAAGGTAACTTCCTTGGTCTCCAACACAGCGGTTAAAGTGGATGACAAGACTCGCCATATAAGAGACATAAGATTTTGTTGGAGAGTTGATAAACAGCCAGCTACTTTAGACTGTGAGTTAGACATAGCTAATACTAATACTAACGAGTCAACTGAGGGTTAAATAAACATTGAAACTCCACCTGTAACTAAAGACAGTCACAACAATTATTCAACTGCAGCTAACAATGCCACTAGACCAGCTAGGAAGCCCCCAGATTTTTATGTAGCTGGTTTTAATTGATCTTGGAGATCAGGGGGAGGTGTGGTCTATGTATATATAGTAACCTAGTATGCGTGCATGTATTATTTTATAAGCCTATATCATTTACTCTTGCTACTGCATGTAATACTATTACTCATTCTGTGTACAAGTAATTGCTGTCTCATGGATTGCTGTCTCTGTGTTTCCTACCTAGTGGTTACGCCATTCGTTACGTCATTCGTTATGTTATACCTATTATTGTGTCATTCGAATACAAGCGGTCTGCTGTCAAGTTAGCTGGTGCACTATACAAGGATAAAAGTAGTTATTACAATAAACAACTAGGAATGACATTCCGACAATGTCGTTTTGCTAATCTGGTTTAGAATAAAACCTATCTCAACTTTTTGCATTGTTTATATATACGTAGGAAGCAATATTACCCTGTAGAAAAATAGCCTTGTCCTATCTGCCAACAATTTGACACATCATTTGACCGTCTATAACTCTTCTCCAACCGCTCTCGCGTAGTCTTTTGCAATCAGTTCAACACCTGTTTGGCTTAACAAATTAATCGTGCGAAGAGTGTCCAACTGGAATTGAATGTGTTGGCTTTCGTCTTTCAGAAAAGTTATAAGTGATAAAATAAGCTTACTTCAGGGGTTGCCCTATAGCTAAGTGTTCCTTTCTGTTTTCAGAGAGGTCGAGCAATCACCATACTTTGAAGGAGGTATTTGGTCGGGAACTTCTGGGTTCATGAGTATTTTGTATCTCTGCCAGAAGGCTCAGTTGGTTCAGCTGAATTATATTGAAAGTTTATATTGAAACTTATATTACTGTATTATTACTATGCTACTTATATTATATATACTGAAAATTATATTGAAACTGCCTCAATAGCAGAATTTGGATTGTTTTGCCCAATAAAAGTTGAGTTTGACTTACCTTAATCATGGACTAGTATTTAGCTAGGTCTTACAGCTTTTGGAAGGTGATTCTGGTCTGGGTGTTGGCTATCAACTATGGGCTCGAGGTGCAGTTTTTTAAAGTAGCCAACCACTTTGCTTATTACTTTTGTGTAACTGTGAGAATGTTGAAAACATTTCATGTTTTTGTCTGTGGCTCACTTTTTTGCAAGTGGGGTAGCGACTTTTTCTGAATCAGTGCCCGATCACCCTTTTTCAGTTTACTGTTCCTATAAACTGATAGTAATTACTCGTAGTTACAAGGGGTTCTGTACCTATTAATCTCTCATTCCAACTTTTCTTAAATGAATTTTTTCATCGGTTTTTCCATCGGCTCTAAATCCCTTTGATTAGTTTCCTGAAGATAGAGTTTTAGTACAGCTAGTTGCTGGCAACAAACCTGAGAGCTTTTGGAGTTTCCTTGTTTTGATCCCTAAAGACTGAGTTCTGTAACCAATGTTGATGTTTCCTATTCCAACTCAAGCTTAACCAATGGAAGGTCTTGACTCTGTTGCATCCTTTATTTAGGTGGTTTGCAGTTACATCTATCAGTCATTAAGTTAACTTGTTGCACAATAGTTAAAAAACTACAGAGGACATTCATCTGAAAAATTTACCCGCTTCAGGACTTCCTTCTTCATAGTGCAGACACGGGGCTGAAAGGCAGAGTTTACCTACTTTCACTTGCAGGTACTTGTTTCCAGCTTTAACAACAAATGCCAGCAAGGAGAGGGAACCATCAGAAAGAATTTCCCATGCAGGAAATGAAAGGTGACCATGCAGAAAGAATTTGTTGAGCGAGGTTCAAATTTTATCTATGGCCGTAGTGATTTAGTGGAGGTCAATGAGGTTTTCATCATTTAGGTAAAAGATGCAAACGCTTCTAACCCTATAGTTAGCACATGAAGGAATGCATTTTCACCACTACTCAGCAAGCTAAGCATACTTTGGTCATGTTGGAGAGCATGCTTCATTGTAACCTGTAGTTTGCTGATGACAGCATAGCATTTTAGCTTCAGCCAGAGGCAAGGCATCAATGTCACATTCTTAAAAGCCACAACCAACCGGCCCAGTTATTTCTGCAGGTATTTTTGATAATTTTCCCTGGCAAACTCTTTTTAAAGTGTATGCTAAAATTGGGTTGTATACATATTTTATATTGGCTCAATGCGTGAAGACATGGGTTTTCTTTTGTTGAATTACATATACATGTGCAAAAAACCGAATGATAAAATACTAACTACCTGAAAGCCCGCCATCGCCAAAGGAATAAAAAATTCTATGCAAAGAAATTGGATTTTTATTTAACATATAACCAAAGTTACCATTCTAACATTCAAGTTTTGTATAATGAAAACAAGTGTTTTAAACAGTTTAAACAAGCTGAGAGAAACCAAACTGTTAAGGTTTTTTACTTTGTAAATAGCGGTACTTTTAAAACTTCATATACATAAAAAAAGGACGTTACTGAATTTTATTATAAACGAAAATAGTATCATAATAAAATAGATTATTAGTAAAATTGATAAAATAAATTTTAAAGAAAAATAAAAATTTAAAGATTTTTAAGTGTTTACATTACTAAACAAAACAATAAATTTCAACTAAAATTTGATAACTTTTCAGTTTTCAGACTAGTTGTTGATATAGCAAACAAATAACACTGAACTGATATAGCGAGCAGCATATATATCTGTAATGCATGCCGACAACTTGTGTTCTTCTAGTCATGACATTCTACACTAGTGATTAGCTGCTTACTACTACATCATCTCAATATCTAAAAAGTGAGTTATTTAGAATATAATTTGCTATTAAATCCAAAAGTTTTTATATGCATGTAAATATATAAATATATATATCAACATATAGAAAAACAAATATATATGTGAAAAGCTCAACGGTTTCAATTTACTACTTGGTGTGACAACAAAATTTTCAGTGCAACAAGTGTTTTTTAACTTTGGACTACTTTTTAAAATTTAAAAACCTGTAACAAAAATTGATATATTTGCATGTTGTGATATAAAACAAATTAAATAAAAAAATTAATAATACTTGAAACCTACCTGCAACTCACTTGGTTAGCCTCACCCACACATTGAAAAATCACCAACATAAATATCCAAAGCCTTTCATGGTTCATGATTTAACTGTAAGATTAGTTTACGGAAATGAGAGTATAGTCTATAAACTTGTGTTGCTAGTCTCAAAACACAACAAACTATTTCAACTTTCTTTGTTTAAATAGTTAGAATATCTTAACTAAGCAAGCAACCCTCTTAATACTTTTAAGTACTCCTACCCATTTTGCAACCATCTATATGCAAATTTAGCTTTCGTCCCACAGTCATCCATTTTACAAAAAAAATGCCGAATATGCTGCATGATATGTATACAATGATTTTCAATTTAATACCCTATCTAAAACATTTTGTTGATTATTTTATTTTGTGAATATGTTAACAAATAGAGCTATGCAGAAGTTTAAATGTATCTATATCTTGTGCGATACTAAAGCTGTGTGAAACTATGATTGGGTACAAAGCTATAAAGATACTCTATAATGTTTGTTGTCCTTCCAAAACATTACTTTTCCACACTCAGAGTTAGTGTTGTCACTTTCATTAACTGTAAATTTAATTAGTTTTTGATTTGAATCAGCTATGATGTCATAAACAAAGTTAATTTTTTGTTTCTAATTAGGCCCAAGTATTTATGGTTATTGTGGCCCTTGCAAAAGCCACAATAACTATAAACAATTAGAACGTCTGTAAAGTTCTGCTGTCTGTTAAATTTCCTAATTTGATAGTGCACTGCAATATCTAGTCACCCTGTGTGATTCACTGCTCCTGCCCAGAGTGAATGCCGGTTGATCTGTTGATCTTGGGTGGTCTAATGGTCTTGTGTGGTCTGTCTGACTTGCCACAGTGCCATACGTTTGATTAGGTGTCATTGTTTTGTCAGCCTTTCAGCCAACAACATGTAGTTTTTAAGCCTCATTTTTTGATGCTGATACTTTCTTTTATCTGTATTAAGTTTCATCATTACACCAATATCTATCGCATACACATATAATCAAGAATTAAACAGAAGGAGAATCACATACTATTTAGCAATCTCCTGGATGTGTTATTAAGGTAAATATTATATCTTTCATTTTATGTGTTTTATTTTATATGTTTCTAAATGGCTTTGCAGATGACTACCTGTATAATTAGCATACTTTCAATAACCTTTATCGACAATCGGGTTATTGTTTTATTGTAGTTTCACGGTGTTGACAAGCATATATAATAAACTTTTAATATAATATACACTATGCCTCATCACCCGTATGTGACAATATAACTACGAACCAGGGGATTCGCTACAACGTCAGAAAGGAAAATCTTTTGTTAAGAATCTTCAGTCGAGAATCTCCAGACGAAGATTTAAAATCGCTTTGCGAATTTTGGCAAATTGTATGGATAAATGTGCTGACAACTCTTTCAATGCCATAAAAATACGGAGAATCATTGGTTTTTTTATCAAAGAATAATAAAATTAAGTTACTAAGCAACTGCTGGAAAATTCGCAAAAATGTGCATACAGCAGTTGACCAAAAATTTTGCATGAATGTACATATGGCAGTGAAAGGATTAGTTGACTGTCATTAACCTGTACTTTTGTACCAGTTATTCGAGAGAAAAATATATAGAAAAACTCTTTCGGTTTTTATGGCTATGTTCATGACTCGGTATGACCTATCATGATTCATAATCTATCAAAGTATTAAAACATTAATTCCCTAAACAAAGTTTTATTTCTATAGAGGTTTGAACCATTTCTTAAATTTATTAATCGCGTAGGTACTCAAGGACCGTTGTGATGTAACCATGAATGTATAATTTGTGGGTTTCGTAATCAGAAGGAATTGCAAATGAATCTAGTTTGTTGATGAAGGCTGTCTTTTCAAGTCTTTGAATTAGGAGACGATAAATATTCAAAATGCTTTAAATACTTTGTTCTAAAATTGAAATTAAATAGCAAACTTGACTACAATCAGCTTAATCATTTTTATATCACAGTAAAGTACACGCCTAACCATACAAAATCTTTTTTAGCCAGATTGGTTTCACTTTTTGGCAGGACTTTTTTAAGTTACAATATTTGTTGAAAATTTTGTAAAAACAAAGAATTATAAGCTCAAATAAGAAATTTAATATCTGTCTTACCATCCTAAGACTATCCTTTGTATTCAGATCATGCTTGGTAGTTTTACATATAGTTAGAAGTTTTTTCAATTACACAAAAGCCATGTGTTCAGAAAGGTGCCAACGTAAACGTTTCACTCTATTAAAGTTGCTACAACGCTAATATCGGAAGTTCAGAACAAGATCTGTTGTCAGCAAAGATGGCAAAGACAGTGAACAGCCAGAAAAAGAAAAAAAAAACAGAACAACAATTTAAATTCTCAGAATTATTCATTTCTGCACCTACTATAACTTCTGTTTTCTCATGTCAATATAATGTGAACATTGTGCTAGTTTTAGGAAGGATATATTGATGGTTACAAATGGACAGATATTTTGTTAATCGGTGTAATTCGTTTAAGCGTAATTTGCTTAACAGCGAGCTAGAGCAACCATGCATATAAACACAACAAATGTGCACAAATATTGACAAAATATACACTGCGACTAGTAGATAACAGGAAAATGCAACCATTGAATTAAACATATGATATGTTTTGAAAACTTACAATAGTTAGGAGATACCCGCCCAACACTAGTAAGACTTTTATGTGCCCCAGGTAAAGTAGGTGAGATATAATAAAAACTAGATGTGTGTGAATCATTTGGCCAGTAAATATTGCTTAATAGAATAAAACAGTTGAGTTCATTTTAATAAATGTGTAAAAAGTCATTAATAAAATTGCATAATTACACGATGAACATGCTCTAAAACACATGTTGTGAAATTAGAGAAAAATGAGCTCACTGTAAAATCAGATATTTCTTATGATGTGGGTAGATGAGAGCTTTAAAACATTCACACTTTAAGATAGTCCTTTCAGGTGGCCAATTAGTGACCAACCAACTAGTGACCATTGTTAGAAGCTAGCGTCATTATATAAGCTTAAGTCATTATAATGATGGATAATAGCAATGCTTGTAACAAAAAGTTAAACTCGTTAGTAAAATGACCAAAAATAGCGCTGCTTGTAGCAAACCCGGAACAAGCATATTTGTGTATTTGTAGCATCTAATAGTTAATAATATACAAATCATGTGCTTTCAGACTTTTAAAATGCCAGTTGATACAATTATTGCCACAATATAATCTGGCTTTTGATAAATCGGTGCACATAAATAAGTTTTGATTGGATATGAAAAAGTCTTAAAAGACAAAAATTTGTCGATAAATATGGCAAGCATATGAATTCATGCAATTATTTATCATGTTTCACGGAAATTTTGCTTCTAAAATAGTGTTTGCTTTCAACATTTTATAATAAAAATAAATATTTTTAGTTTCAACATATCAAAGTTGAGGCTGAAAGATCCACAGACTATTTGCTATTTGCTAATTGCTATTTGCTATTTGAAATACTGGCTGCTTGTATAAAATTTGTTCAGCTTTCCAATGCATATTTATTTATGCTTCATGCAACTAAATTTTGGGTTATAACATAGTTTAAGCGATCATGTCAGGTCTCCATCATGCACTGTTCTATGGGGGTCATGAAACGAGCATTGTTGAGGGTGCGCCCAAATATGTCAAAGCTCGTAACTCCATATTCAATGTACTTTGACAGCCAACATTTTTTGAGAATTGGTTAAAACATATGATCCAGCTCAGCTATTGTTTCTACAATGTTGTCATAAACATTTATTAGTTAAAATATGTAATGGATACTAACATATTAAAAAAAATCACAGATAAATTTAAATGCAAGTTGTGCTGTAAAGTATTTGCAAGATATCTACATAAAAAAATCAGCTTGTAAAAAAAATTCTTAGTTTTTTATGTATTACAATTTCTGTATCTACCACACTTTTGGTGTGAGTTGGTGCACTTTTTTATGCAGTCATGTCAAAGACTCAAATCCCCTTAGTAATTAGTTAAAGAATAGAGAAAGCATAATATTATTATGCTTTATTATTTATCTTGAGGTGTGGAATGGTGTTTTAAAAAAAGAATCAAGGAGATTGACCAACCAGAAGCTGAGATATAGCCAGCCAAACATAGGTCTACCAAAAAACATAAGTGTTTTGGTAATCCTCATATTAGCATAAAAATATGACGTATGAAATCGACTTGTGTGCCATTGGTCAATCAAGCCAACTAATGCGCGCTCCTATAACAATCACGACGGTTTAATTGGTTTAATCGTAGAAAGAATAGACTAATCAAATTGGGCCTAACAATCATTGCTCCAAAAATTCCGAACCAGTCCCTCTGACATGTAGATTAGTTTTAGCATGAAATAATTACACGCATCTATGATCAGTTCAGTAAGTAATATATTAAATGATAAGATATGAACTTCAGCATAAGTATCTGCATAGTATTTTCTTCAATCAATCATCAATCGCGATTATCATTTGGAATTTTCAACAAATTATATTAATTACATCGTTAATTCTATACAAAGGTATATTATTATTTTGTATAATATGCATTATGATTATATTAATTAATCATAAAAAACAATTATAGATAACATAGACAGAAGAATCAAATCAAAAGTTGTTTTCTTTTCTTACGACAAGAGCAGCACGGTCAAGTTATTCTTTTCAAAAATATGGCTGTAGTGAACTTACAGTTTAATTAACAGTGACAATAATCCTAAAAATCAACTAAATGCTGCAGTAGGTACAAAGATGAAGAAGGAACAAAGATTTACACCCGCGTGTCTTATTCGACTGGTAAACAAACTGCGAATAGCGGATATTGTAAATTATAGACCGGCATAGGCTATACACGCGCCGTTTGTTCAACAGACGATCTTCGGTGCATATAGAGTTGAAGTTTGAGGCACAATAATCAAAATATCCTCTTCTGTTTTGACAAATCATGGCAGGGGGTTGTGGGCAGTTGCCTTAACCACACAATGTTTGCTTGATTTTTTTGAGAAACCAAAGCTTGTCTGTAAATTATTTACTACCGCGAGAAGCGTTTCGCATCTCACAGCCTAAAACAATCAGTATACGCAATGGAGGTAAGGGTGCGCAACTCCGGCACATATCCAATAAGTCGATTTTATACGTCACAACTTTTGGGGTTTTCGAGGGGTTTTTCCTCCGATTCGTTTTTAGGTAGACCTATGTTTGGCTGGCTATATCTCAGCTTCTGGTTGGTCAATCTCCTTGATTCTTTTTTTAAAACACCAGTCAACACCTCAAGATAAATAATAAAGCATAATAATATTATGCTTTCTCTATTCTTTAAGTATAGAGAATTTGTACAATTAGGAACTTTGTACTGCACTATAAAAATGGTTAGGCGATTATAGTTGGGTTCATTATTTTATTTCATTTTAAAAATAAACTATTCAAATCATTTTGAAGATTCACAGTGTGGTAAATCAAAAACTTAAAAATACAGCCTTTACCAAAAAAGCTACATTTTTTGCAGTTCTTTCTGATTATGAAAAACACAAAATATGAAATTATTGTTGCATCATGACAGTCCTTGTTTACCTATATTATTTTTAAAATGGAGAAGTGGTTCAAACCTCTACAGAAATAAAACGTCATTTAGGGAGAGAATCTTTCAAGATTTTTAACAGAATTTGAGTTATAATAAGTTATGCTGAGTCATGAACATAGCCATAGAAAGCGATGAGATTTTTCTAAATATTTATCTTTCAAATAACTGGTACAAAAGTAAAGGTCCACGAAAATTAATATAGTGTACCCCAATGTATAGGATTGTTTCTATAGTTAAATTATGCAAACTATTTTATTAAAAAAAGTATCCTTTTTGCTTTTTGAAGCTATAAATAATTCTTACTGCGAAATCATTAACTGTGAAAAGATTTGGATAATCACATTGGTGATCTTTAGTCTTTGTTTGGACGAGGCAGACAAAGTTAGTTGCAGGTAGGTTTCAAGTACAATATGTATTTTAATTATTTGCTCTTTATATCAGAACATGGAAATACATCATTTTTCAATTAGAATCTTGTTAAATTTTAAAATAAAAAAAACAAATTGTGAACTCAAGATGTTGCTGTTACACCAAGTAGCAAACTAAAAGCGTTGCATTAAAATAAAAAGCTTTTTGGATTTGTTAGACAGATATATTTTTCAAAAGTTTCTTTTTAAATTGAGATACTTTAGTGATAGTCAGCTAACCACCAGGAAATAGTGTCATGGATAAAAGGTAAAAGTTGGTGGCATGCATTATGAGTCAAACGATTGTATGACAGCCAGCCCGGCTACCAAGATCATATCTGCATGGCCTGGGCTGTCCCAGCTGTTATTGATCGAAATTTCAAATCGGCTACATCAGCTATGCTCAGCTCTGTGAAACTAACTTTTACTATGGAATGTCTACAAGAGCAATGCAAACATGGCGTACCATGTGAAATAACCATGAACAGTGCAGAAAGCAATAAGAGAACAAGCAAAGCATATCAAATAAAGAACCTGTCAAGATTGTTATCAGAGAGTAAACGCACATTTCCTGCTTGTTTGTTAAATTGTTTATTGCATTGAACTTCATGAATTCATACATATTTAATATTAAATATATATATATTTATATTTATTATTCCTTTTTAGCTTCTTGCAAGGATGCGAGCAGCTAGAAAGGAACACATCAACTGAGCGGGCATAATCATGTCGCAGGTGTTGTGTATAGAAGTCTATGTGATGAGTATGACCCTAATAAGCCACAGCACTGGTAGGAAGCTTCTGGTAAGGTCAATGAAAATGACCGCGCTAAGATCCTCTGAAATTTCTACACCCGGACTGACAAGCATGTCTTAGCAAACTAACCAGATATAGTGGTGGTGGACGAGAAGAACAAGCGGCCTACTATAATAGATATAGCAGTACCCAATAACTACAATATAGCCAGCATAGAAAAAAAAGGTAGAGAAATATCTCCCTTTTGTAGAAAAGATTGAAAAATTCTGGGATACAAGAACAACTGTAATTCAAGTAGTCATTGGGGCATTGCGCGCAATAACCCTGACACATAAAATGAGGCTTGCTTAGATACCGACAGCAATCAACACAAGTGAGTTGCAGAAAAGTGCGCTATTGAGAACAGCTAAGATCTTGAGGCAAGTGCTCAAACTCTCAGGTATCTGGTAGGAGACCCAAGTTAGAGCAAAAATTACCACCCATATGAGTTAACCGGGGTAAGGAAACAATTTTTATTTCATATATATATTGTGAATAAACATTCGGCTTGGTTATTTGCCATCTTGTTAGCAGTAAAACAATAGCCAGTTTCTTTCATTGTGGTGGCAAATATGGGAATGAGAAGGTCAATTTCATAAGACCGAGAATAGGGATGATGACCATCACTGACTACAGGCGCGCCATGCTGCTGAAGCCGAAAACACTAACCTTTAACAGTCAGTGAGCACTTGCCCAAATAGCCTCTGATAAGGAGTTTTCCTGATATTTTTCATATGATTTTTTTGTCAAACAAAACCTTAACAGTAAAATAGCCAAAACTTTTGATTAAAACCATTCGTCATTTCTTCTTTGTTCACATTCCCACTGAACTCAGCATATCTCCACTTGCTGGAGGTATTGCTGGATTAAACTGTTTTGATTGGATTGGGTTGTGCTTCATTGATAGTCTCTCTAATACCAATTCCAAAAGCTTAGAATACGGCGTATCAGGACTTCAATGAGTATTAAAAAGTTGGTACTTCACTGGGTTTTCAAGAGTAACTTAGTTGGAGCCAGCAGACACTGCATATGGACAAATTCTCTACCAAGGTTGTGTGAAACAAACTCAGACTAAAACAATAGACCTTGTAGAAATTGTTTAAATGGCTCAGAAGACGAGAGCCAAGAATATATGAATTGACCCAAAAGACATGCATAGCATCTTAACGTATCTTTATATATATTTCTCAAAGTATGTCCGTGTGTATGTCATATGTCTGTCTGCATTCCGGCTATAGCAATTATTAGAATAACTGCAGCTGAACAACAATGCTGACACAATGTCATGGAGTACCGTCATGGGAAGCCTAGCAGCTTACTGCAATTTTCCAATGGCAATGCGCCAGGCTAACAGTTTAAAAGTTACGATTGTTTGACAAAGTTTTAAAACCTTTACAATTGTTTTCATTTTTCTCCTAATTTATTTCAACTACACAAAACACTTTTCTCATAATATGTAGTTTGAAAGTTAGAATAGTAAATGTTGTTATGTGTTAAATACAAACCAACTTTCTGTTCAGACTTTATTATTACTCGAGCAGTGCTGGGTAGCACAACTAGTTGTTACATATATGCCACTACAATACAATGTTCTATATGCATATACATGTACATCTATTTATATTCAACGTGTTTTTTATATAGATGACGATTGACAGTGTGTGCGACCCTGTAAATTAAATTTGTGTTTCACTATAAAAAAAGAGTGGGATCTGCTTTTGATTCCTGGCTCTAAGCCCACTACTTATGTTATAAAAATTTGACAAGCCAGGGAAAAAAACCAGAAAAAATCAAGAGACTCTGCATAAAAAAAGCAACAGATTTATCTTGGAAGAAAACATGAACTGCTTTTGAAATGCAGTGCTTAAATCGATAAAACTATCTTTGAAAAACCGAAGTGTCAGATCAGAGTTACGATGCAGACTGCTAGAAGGTTACAGCTAAATACTGTATACTACCATGTTCTGCCTGAGAAACTATAGCGTAAAGCCAAGAGCTTACCACTAGCTGGTTTGCCTTATCTCTATACCTACCACTAGCTGTGTAGTATGACTCTACGAAGTTTTTTTGTCGGAACAAAAGCCACACTATGCTGTTTTAGAAGGTTTTACACAGTTGCTTCAAATTAATATATGTATAAATCTCAAAGTTGTTCATCTGTGGTTTGGTGTATGTACGGTTATAATAATTTGGTTCTTGGAAAAATAAATGCTCACAAAGATTGCCACCGCGTGTTTGTAAAGAACTTTTTTCTTTTCACAGAGTTACACTGTCTCACCATTCCTGTTGCTCTGACCTTATACTGCATAAACTTGGCATGGTAATACACAATTTATTAATTGATATAGTGCACACAAAAAATACAGTGCCTATGTTATAAGATAGTTCTGCTTTATTCTATGAACCACAATGTTTTTTTATCTCTACCATCTTAGGAAAAATTGGCTTTCTACCAAATGTTCACAGAAAAGGTTTTTCTCGAAATTAAAATTCAAGATTTTTGTAATGATCCAAACGCAATGACCAAAACTTTTATAAACCACTAGCTAATTTCCATTTTAAAAACACCTTAAAGAGATATATGCTATATCTCTCTCTATATATATACTATATATATAGAGCTATAGCTGATATAGCTCGCTATATCAGCTCAGCAATAGTCGTCATAAGTTGTACTAAAAACTAATCTGAAGACAGATAAGTGATGAAACTTTGGCTGAAAGTCAATGCTTAGTTTATAAATGACATGTCAAAACTTATTTTAAGTTTGTGTAGTAAGCTAAACTCATTTAAATTAGATTCAACATTTTCTTTCTACACCTATCTCCAAATAAAAACTTCCTTGGTACATACTGAGTGACAATACATTGCAATGTTGCATTTTCTTGCAGATCCTAATACACTAAAGTTAATGTAGG
Organism: Watersipora subatra; assembly: GCF_963576615.1. Lineage (NCBI taxonomy): Eukaryota > Metazoa > Bryozoa > Gymnolaemata > Cheilostomatida > Watersiporidae > Watersipora > Watersipora subatra. The sequence continues at coordinate 47,144,553 of NC_088713.1, forward strand.
GAACTAAAGTTACTAAGGTTAATATATTGTTTTGTTACTAATTTACTCATTTTCTAATAATCTATTATTATAAGGTTCTTTACCACACTAAACAGTACTTTCGCTACAACACTGAAACTAATTAAAATTTTATAATTGTAAACAAAATAATCTTTCATTGTAGTCATAGCAAAACCAACTTCATTTAACCGTTACTTGCTAATTAGTTAAGAGTTTTTTAAACACCTTCACAGTTTATTATTTACTCTCTTAATAGACTTTAATAACACCCTTTTTTCTTTATATGAAGTTTTAAAGGTACTGCTGTTTAAAAAGTATGAAAACGTTTGCAGTTGTTTTTATTCTCAAATTGTTTAAACTGCAAGAAACGCCCTTGTCATATTATGAAATTTTAAATTTAGAATGGTAACTTTTTTATATGTCAGAACAAAATCTATTTTCTATAGAATTTTTTGTTACTTTGCTGAAGGCACGCGTTGAGATATTTAGTTGGTATTTAGTTTTTTAGTCTTTTTTGCATGTATCTCAACAAAACAAACACATATCTGCACTAACTGAACCAATATAAAATACATGTATTTAGACAATCAATATTTAGCACACAATTGAAAAAGCATTTTCAAAATAAAATTACCAAAGATATTCGCAAGATGCACTGGGCCAGTTAGTTAAGGCTCTTTAGAAAGTGACCCCGATGCTTTGGCTCTGTCTGAAACTAGAGCTGCCTATGCTGTCATTTGTAACCTACAAGTTACAATAAACTGATCCCCAACCTGAAAAAAAGCTGAAAGGTAGTAAAAATGCATTTATCCATGAACTATCTATGAAGATAGAAGTATTTGTCTCTTTCACCTAATGGACAAAAACTTGGTTTAATAAACCCTCTTTTGTCTGGCCAATTTTAGTTAACGCTGGAAAGTAAATGCAAAGAGTGCTTGCAAGTAAACGTAGGTAAACTCAGCATACCAGCACCGATGTCTGAACTATGGACAAAGAAGTACCAAGACAAGTAAATTTTGCAAACAAATACCATCAGCTGTTTTGTACCTATGGTGCCACAACCTAACTAAATTGTTCCTATGTGTAATTGCGAACCTCCTAAACAAGGGATGCAACCAAATCAAGACCTTCCATTTCATAGGCTCGTGTTGGAATGAGGAACATCGGCAGTGGTTCCAGACCTCAATCTTCAGGAGTTGAGAAAAGAAAACTTAAGAAGGCCGAATTAGGGTCCTAGGTCCTGCTTTCAGCAAACCAATCAAAATCATTCAAGAATGATAAAAAAATCAATCAAAAGATCTACTTCAAAAAGCTGGAACAAAAGATTACTTGGTGTAGAAAACCTTGTAACTACCTACAACAACTATTAATTAATAGTGGCAGTAAGTGAAAAAAGGGTTCTTGGATAGTGATTCAGCATAATCTCCACTCCCACTTGCAAACGAGTGAGCTGCCGACAGAACAGTGAGAGTTTTTAGCTTTCGTGCACTTACACAAGGCCAAAAATGGTGGCTGCTTGAACAACAGCTGTGCAACCCTACCTCCGTTCCATAGGTGATAATCAACACGCTAACCAGGATCAACCTCCAAGAGCGGTTGACCCTAGTTAAATACCAGGTATCTATCTAGAAAAGTCTAACTCAGTTATTCTTGGGCAAAAAAATGGGATATTCTGTTTGAAGCAGTTTAAACATTGATTAAGTTTCAGGTGAATCAAAATAACTGGTCAAAAGAGATAGAGTACTCATAAATCAAAGAGGTCCCATCCTTATGTCTCCCTTACTGTATGGGAGTCTTCTTGATCTCCTAGGAAACATAGAAATACTCTTAGCTATGAGACAAATCCTGAGTTAAACTTATTTCAGAAACTACCAGTTTTCTGAAAGAAAAAGGCTGTCACACTCAGATGTCGTTGAACACTGTTTGAACAATTAAATTGTTGAGCAAAACAGGTTTTTGGCTGATTGCTGAAGACTATGCAAGAATAATTGGAGAAAAGTTAAAGTGTATCAAAAAGTGCAACAAATTGTGGGCAGATGGGACAAGGCTACTTTTCTACAGAATGATTTTGCTTCCTATATAGCTGAAGTAAACGCTCGTAGCCAGATGAACAACACTCTTGTACAAGGTGGTGGCCCTGAAAAGGGCCCTTTGGGAGAAAATCAGCTCGGAACGATAGGCTATAGTCCGAGTCGATCACGAGGGTCAGGTCAGATCGCGAAGACTACTCGCTTTGGAGGAGCATTCTGTGCGGTAGAGCGCCGTGGTTGCGGCTGATGTGTGTTAGAACTAGCTTACGGTATTTATGGGTAATAAGCGGGCGTATCGGAGAGAGGACTTGTAAAGCGGAGGTAATAGACACTCGTTTTGTTTGTTTTGCGCTAACTTTTGTGGTAAGATTTGACTGGATCTTATCGTTTTGCTGTCTTATCCATGTGTGTAACCAATTACAGTCAGTGAAATTGACCTATATTATTTTAACCAATTATCTTAGTTTTTGCCATTTTTGTGTGTATATAAGAACATGCAATTGTGTTGTTAGGGCGGTCTGCTCGTGTTGTGCTTTGTGCTGATATTTGTAAATAAACTTTGACGCTTTCTCAAAGTGTTGTTAATTGATTCGTAGCAGACTATCTAGTAGGGAGCACTAGCTTTGTTTGTCTTGTCTTCTCCTCGTAAGCCGTGGCTTAAGACTGCGTTTCATAGCTGCAGCCACACAAGGCTTCGAGGGACGACAGACAGATTTGGCGAGTCTGTAACTCTGAGCGTAGGCACGTGGTATTAGACAGTGAACCACAGCTGCATCCACGCTAGTGCACCACCTCAGCCAGACAAGTGTTCTGCCAACTAATAGGAACTAGACATTTAATGATAGTTGGATAATTTCATGCCTGAAGCCGGGTAACTCTAAATTCCAAGAGTTTTGTTCAGCGAGTTACAGTGTGGAAGTTTACCGGCAGCCAGGTTACGAGGCCAGTATTCGGTCTGATCCTACGAGGCCAGCGTTCGGTCTGATCCTACGAGGCCAGTATTTGGTCTGATCCTATGAGGCCAGTATTCGGTCTGATCCTATGAGGCCAGTATTCGGTCTGATCCTACGAGGCCAGTATTTGGTTTGATCCTACAAGGCCAGTATTCGGTCTGATCCTACGAGGCCAGTATTCGGTCTGATCCTACGAGGCCAGTATTCGGTCAGATTCTACGGGCCTGTGTTCGGTCCAAATTCATCAGGGCCAGTCTTCGGTCCAACTTAGGCAGACTTAGGGTAGCTCCCGTATAATCTTGACGGTCGGGGGTGGCATCATTAGCGAGGACTACTTTATAGCTACAGGCAAAATATTGTGGGAGGTCTTTGTCTCAACCAAATTATCGAAAACGACATTGTTGGAGTGGTATTTTTAGTGGTTTTCCAGTGCTCCCAAAAGTTTTAGCAGTCTGTGAACAAACTGAATAGAAGGAAGATCAGTTCTCCTTATTTGTGAAGGTATGTTGAGAGACAGAGAGCATTTAATCTGAGCTGACGTTCAACTCAGCTCTGACCGGCTCAATTTGGAATGAATGGCTAGAATTCTGGTAAAATCCCTACATGGCTCACAAACAGGAGATTGTTAGTACTCATCATGAATAATTTGAAATTGATTATTAGACTTGCGCACAACATAAAAATGCATATATAAACTATTGCGCAGAGTTGAGATAATTTTTTTGTGTCTCATCGACAATCTTAACGGATGTGTTTTAAACCTTTGAACTCTTAGGTCCGGTATTCCGACTTTGCGAAGGGTGTGTCAAAAAGCTAAGCAAACAGAAATCTGTCATTCACATGGCTCTGTTTACAAATGCTCTGCTCAATTAACAGTGTAAACCTATCAAATTATTTTTTGCACAAGACGTTAGGCCAAATAATTCACTTCCACTTGTAACAGTTTTCAAATATCTTCATCTATTTGTTTTGTTATGACTAACCAATTTTATTAAAGCGACATCACAAAAACTGTAAATGACTTGCTTGTTGGTACGTCATAAATAATTGTAAAACAAATAAAGAATTTTATGGCACTAATTATAATTTTTCTGTGTGTTTAGTGTCTTCAACCGCCAATTAAAATGTGTTCAATAAATGATGTAAATGTTTTTTTGAGTTTTTAAAATGGTACAAACTTTTAAAGCGCAAGACCAAATAATGGTGGGGTACAGATGTTCTTTTCTTCTCTTTGATGACATAATTTTGCTATTTATTGCTTAATCTTTTAAAGGGAAATTAAACACAATTTACTGATGAAGGTCAAGTTTTACCCTTATTGTTTTGTGTAATTTACTACATTTAGCCAAATATAAAATATTTCTTACTTAAGATAAATACTCAGAATAATATTTTAAAAACAAAACTGCCCTTGCATTCAAATGTAACTGAGTATAGAGACTTTATCCAACTGCATATTTCGCAAAAATCGGAGAGATAACGCCATTGCAAAAATGAGTGTGAAACGGACTCGCATGCACTAGGAACACTGATTCTCAATCAATCATCCAATCACGTGAAACGTAGCTTTTGACTTTATGCATTATTATCTAATGTGTTCGAGACCGCACGTCACCCACAATTGTGACAACCCGGGAACATGTGCACATATAAAATGCGTTTTATGATCATCATTGCTAATATGTATAGCTAGAAAATTTCAACTATAGTTGATTCTATTGTTCTTTTATTACGTTCACAATACAAAGGTTTAAAGACTTACTGCTAAAACAACTACTCATTTCTCCTCTACGGGTACCTTGGAAAAAAAGTGAAAATTTAATCCTTCATGCGTTGTTTCCTACATAATATTGCCTGATCTATTTAGGATTTATGTAGGCTTCAAAAATGTAGAATCAGAAGATGATGATGAGAATGACGCAGATGAAGTGGAGCTTTTTACTATAGATGAAGGGAATTAATGTAAATTCAGTTGTGAGTTGAGGAAAATATAGTTTTTAGAAATATTTTCACTAAATCTGACAGCATCTTTACTTAGCTGATGTTCATGTTTTGTACAGTGAATAAGTGATTTCAACCAAATAACACAATCGTAATGTATGGTTTGATGAGTAGTTATATTTCAATCATTTGACTTGCACCATGACATAAAAACACCTCATTTAACAGCCTACCTTACATAAATTTAAATCATGTTATACAAAGAACAGCATAATATTTATAATTTGAACAGCCTGTTATATTAATTTTATTAAAACGATACCTCATATAAAACTACTAAGGATTGGGTGTAACTTTCATGTGAATCTTGACCTGTGTATTTCTATTGCTGTTCAACCATCTGGTTTTGTAAGATGTTTTGAAAGTGGAGCTGCTCTATCCTGCAATTCATATATTTATATTAATTCACAATATAACTATTATCTACATGTAGAGCTATTAAAAGTATAACAAACTGGTTGAAGCTTTTTGAATGTTTTCAGAATGTCGCACAGTAACAGTGTTTAAGACTGCATAGTGACTGTGACAATAATTCATGCATTATTCTGCAGACTGTGTGACAATGACTAATTGAACGAAAATCTTGGCGCAAACTGTGCTTTTGATACATTGCAGTTTAGGTATGACTTACTGCAGGTAATTTTGTAGTTGATCCCATAGATTTCTTACAGATAATCTTTAAAAGCTCTCTTCAAAATTCAAACATCCTTCCAGCATATACATTTCTTGTGCGAAAGCCTTTAGCTTCTTTAGAGTAATATACTATCATCTTCAGTTCCCATCGCTATTTTTAATGAATAATTTATAACAATTAAAGTTTAATGTCAGTTATCAATTGTGTTAATGCAATTTCTGCATAAATTTATGTTTAATGTTGTTCAAGTTGTAAAAGTGGTTTTCTTGCTGAAGAGTAGTATAATCCATAAATCATTTCATTGTAAATAAAGCTTACCAGTCAGAACTTCTCTTCCCACATTTGCGTTGTGATCTGTCACAGCTAGTTTGATTTTCATAAAATATCCCGAAGGATCAAAGTCTAATCGCTTTGATGCATAGCTTGAGATGAGGCTGTGAAGGTTTTCTAAAGCACCAGTGTGTTGACCATGGTTCAACAGACGCAATGTGTTTAGCTACCTCGCTTGCCCTAACGCATCACAAAGTACTTTGTGCTCTGGACTTCTTAGAATTAACCATTTCACCTTTCTTTCTATTTCTCTGTGAAGATATCAAATTTTTATTTGTTGATTTTCAATATATTATAAGTCTGCAAAGTTCCGGTTTATTCAAATGTCAACCAGCTGCAGAATATTTACGTTTTGTAAAATCTCTGTTCAGTATTATGCAATAAATGACTACATCTTGTTATATCACAAACCAAAGGCATTGTAAGTGATATATAAAATATTATATTACACATTTCTCTGTGCTTTGTTATTTCTGAATATATTATTAGATTCAACATACAGCTTTCATGTCAACATTTGATGCAAATAATTTATTTTTTCATTGCTCACGGATCAATTGGTTCATGAGAACAGTTGATGAACTCTTCGTTTCCTGGAATGCTCCTATGAATATTAGCAACATGGTATTTTATGCTAAGTACAATCTCAACCAATAGCTCAGCATCGCCTTTACATTCAACCACAGAATACCACACATGGTTCTTTATTTCCTTTATCCAAGTAAGCAACTCGTTCTGATCTTTGCACACACATGTTCTAATCAGATTTTTGGCCAGATTATTAGTCCAATGCCATACATCCTATCAAAAAATTACAAATAAATACCACTAAAGTTAATACGCCTGAATTGCGTCTAAACCATTACCTACAGTGTCACTAGCACTACCACAAACACTATCACCATAACCGCTATCTACCACCATCACCAACACACACTAACACCACACATAGTTAAAAAGTTATACTTGATTGTACGTATAGGCTAATCACTTCAAGTGATCTGTAAGGCCTATATTAGCAATAGTAGCATGAATATAAAAATAGCAATGCAATCCAAATTTTATGATTATATTACTCATGTAATTTATGAACAATTAGGACATTTCTAACAATCCAGACCAAACAGAAAACTTAAATTCCTTGACTAACTTTACTCAGTTAGCCAAGTAAATTCAAGTGAATCAGGTTAAAATCAAGCATATGAAACTCAGCCTGAGTCTCATTGTCACCCCGTCATATTAAATCATTGCTTTGTACTCATGTACATTACTAAACATTTTTAATTATTATATTTATTAATTTATATTATAAAACCACTATATTGGTTATAAAAATTTATTTAAAATTGTTTCTAAATTACTCATAGTGGAGGTTTTCCTGTTCTATGATGCCCTCTTGCTGTACGGTACAGCACTATTAGGGAATGGAACTTCTCCCTTTTCCACTCTTAATCTTGTGGTTGTTCCAAGTTTTTCAGAATAAAGCCACACTAGCAAAACTGCACTAGATCAAATGATCAAGTGATCAAGTGATCAAATGATCAAGTGATCAAGTTATCAAATGATCAAGTGATCAAGTGATCAAGTGATCAAGTGATAAAGTGATCTAGTCATATAGTGATCAAGTGGTCAAGTGATCAAGTGATCTAATGATCAAGTGATCAAATGATCCAGGGATCAAGTGATCAAGTGATCAAGTGATCAAGTAATCAAGTGATCTAGTAAGCGAGTGATCGAGTGATCGAATGATCAAATGATCCAGTGATCCAATGATCAAGTGATCAAGCGATCAAGCGATCAAGCGATCTAGCGATCAAGCGATCAAGCGATCAAGCGATTAAGCGATCAAGCGATCAAGCGATCATGCGATCAAGCGATCAAGCAATCAAGCGATCAAGTTATCAAGTTATCAAGTGATCAAATGATCAAGTGATCAAATGAGCCAGTGATCCAGTGATCAAATGATCAAGCGATCAAGTTATCAAGTGATCTAGTGGTATAGTGATATAGTGATCAAGTGATCAAGTGATCAAGTGATCAAATGATCAAGATGCTAGCATCAAATGACAGCGTTTGGCTTTTTACTATGTTTCTTCTTTATTAGGCTCCCTCCCCACTTTTGTTTACTTTGTGCTCAGTTTTTTATACAATTTAATCAGACCAATGAGTGTTCTTAACAATGAACTAACATAATTGCTACTGTGGCAAGAATGCTCTGTGCATTGCTCATGTTAACTAGGAGCTTTGCTGACACTTTGTAGCAACACCCTTCTCCAGTGGAGGCTCTAAAAATGTGGACTCAGAGCCAGAGCTGCTGCTGCGAGGCGCCGAACTCTAACCTGGCTCTGTCAGTCTTGGCACACACTCTGTTTACTCTTTGGAGAAGTCAGGTTTTTTATGAGATGGCTGGTACGCAAGGCCAACTGCTACCATTGACAACTGTAATTTAGTAAATGTTTGGCCCTATTTTCTTGATGGAGTTAGGGACCTTGTTTGTGGGTTGGACTCCAAGAAAGAAAATCAGTCTGTCATATTTGATTGAAACTTTGGCTATTTTAAAAACTTTAAATCTTAAGTTTTACCCATATCCGTACCAATCTCGAAAATGTTTAGTGTAAGAGCATTCTCTCACCGTACCGATTGTAAAAATCTCGGCAGAATTCAATTTTCGATAGACATTTTTAAAATTCTCAAATCTATTAGTTTTAAAAAGTAGCATTATAATTCCCATATAATACCTCAAAAAATTTTGGTAGGCTCTGTACCGCTGTTTTTAGGCTATAAATAGTTTCTAATATACATTTGCAAAAAATACACAAAGCAAAGATATCATTTTTCTTTATGGGCATCTATTCATCATGAACGCTTGTTATTGTTTAAACTCTGCTTTCAAGTTGGTAGAATATGGAGAAGACAATAAAAGTATAAAAGAAGATCAACAGAGTAAATCAAATTGTGAAGGTAAGAGTTAAACGCTTTCAAACAAGGAATAGTGACGGATGTTAAAGAGGAGCCGATTTAAATCCAAAAGAATTACATTTTGATGACAGCTTGGCAAGAGTATAAGCTCGAATTCTTAAACAGGTAAGTATTTTTTATTATTTGAAGCTTTTTTTATAAAATCAGCCATTATTATAGATGGTATATTTACCAAACTAACCAATATGGCTTTCAAAAACATCGCGATGCTTCAGAGACTGTGGATGATAAATATACTTGACAAGTTTTTGGTCTAGCTTTGCAAAAATATATTATTAAAAAGCCTACTCTGTTGTCTTACTGCTCCAAAATCCTTTATCATCTACACCGATGTTTAATAAAATAAAATATCAATTTGAAAATATATAAACTTTATTAAAAAATAGAAAAATAGAAACATGTTTAGTGTTTACTGAGCATTTTACTGAAAATTTTGAAGACCCTGCTGGCAACTAATTGTACAGGTTAGGGAATATTTTGTCATGATTTGTGACAGGTTATCTTTTGATCTGCTGCCTGGTAATTTGATATCTAATAGATGAAAACTTGATGATTTGAAAAGGATGGGTCAGCTTCAAGCAGTATATTCCATCTAAAATATTTAGATTTGGAATAAAGTTTTTTGCTCTATGCGATCGGTCTTTGGCTATGCGCAAAAGTTTTCTTTATACATTAGTGATGAGCAAAAACAAACTGGTGGCACTGGCAGAGGAGTAACCGACAACATTTTCATAAAATTAATGAATGATTTACTAAATTTAAATCATTGTTTATATATGAATCCTTTTTTATAATTTGTCAGATTTTATTGCCAAAATAACAAAAAAAAAACAACGCTCATGTTTGCGTAAATCTGCGTTCAAACAGACAATTTTTGTGTGTGTTGGTATGTTGTATTTGTTGCCCACTGACCTCTTCAGGGCAACCACTAAATCAAAGAGTTCAGTTCTCAACTTGTTCTGCAACCTAGCTGTCCATGATTTGCTGTTTCTGCCCATGATAAATGTTGATTTCTGTCTCTTGCTGCTTCACCAATTGTGTGAATACAGCTTCACTGCTTTATTCTTCGTTTGCACAAATAGTTAATATTTTCTACAGCACACATGAATCTGTGCATTGAGTTTATATGCAAAATTATTACAAGAAACTATATATTCAAGAAACACATGAAGATTTAATCTCAAAATATCATAACTGCAAATACATGTATATACATGTAGATCGCAAGTTGCAAAGTCCTTTATGGTACAAAGGTGACTACTTTGGCAAGTCAGAATTTTGACTGAAATATTCACAGACGATTTGCAAATAACTAATGGTGGCCTGTTGAGAGATTTTTAAGCTATTCAATGTATGTTATTTTATAGCTTCATACCATTGTGCATGGAAGTTATAGCGTATAAGTTTGAGCGAATATGTTAGGACTTCATTTTTTGTTGTTCATTTTGGTAATGCACTGAGAATTTTGAGAGGCGCCCTTGCATTGCATCGGAGCTCATAACTCCACTTTAAATGCTCTACATTGACCTATTCCTTTCACAAATCGTTGTAAACCTTTGAATCTGTGAAATTATTATTTATACAACGTTTTTAATTATATTCATCAATTAAGTAACCCAATGGAAAGCGGAGTGTAAAAATGAAAAGTTCAAAGCACCAACAAATTAAGATTTATGATGTAAAGTATTTGCATGCTGTTTATATAGAAAAATATCAGCTTGTATGGAAGTTTTTCTCAGTTTTATAATGCGTGTTAATTTATGTAACTACCACCATTTTAATGTAAATTTCTGCAGCTTTCATGCAGTCAGGTCAAACGCTTAAATTTGCATTGATAGACTGTTCCAAAAAGCTAAAAACTGTTTATTGTTTTTTTTGCAATTGTGTCTAAGTTTTGTGACCATTTTTATGATTTGGAAAACAAGTCATGTCAAATTTGTGGTTTAAAAAAAGTTTAAAACAAAAATTGTGTTCATAAATTGAGAAACTTTTAAAGAGCTTTTTCATTATTCACATCAAATAACCTATTGCACCAAGCTTACTAACATTAAATCATGAGTTTTAGAAACCTATAGCGTGCAAATTGCAGAACTCTAAAAAAACTTCTGTCTATTGCTTCAGTTGTGGATTTTTGTGATAATCTATCTACATCAAATATATATCTAAATTGACAGAAGGAATATCAAATAAAATTAAACCAAATCATCCTGCCGAATCTTGATAATTACATTATTTTGATTAGATTATTAGAATGTAAAGTAGATTTTCATTAATAGTCGTTGCCTAAAAACATTTTTAAAACAATGATAAAAAAATTATGAGATAAATTTATAAATAACCTCAGTACTTTTATCAAATACATACATAAAGAACAATTTCAATCTATTAGAATGTGTTTTTCCTACCATGATGCAGTAATTTTTTATCAAACAACTGAAGGTAATAAGCAGTAGACACTATGAAATACTTTTCTCCTGTCCCATAAGTTAACTTTATAATGATTCAGAAACATGTTATTTTATGTTGCCGCTTGATAAGAAGTTTAAGTTAGGTTGTAAGTTTGCATATTAAACTAAAAAAGTTATCAAACATTCGATAATTTAAAAACTAAATTGAAGAAAAAACTAAACACAAAACAACTAGTACTAGCAAGGGTTACACTACTTAGAACAATTTAAAACAATGGTAACCTAAACACATCACTCAAGATTTTGGAATAGATTATAGACCAGATTATAATAGAATAGTATTCTAAGCTTCACAGTACCAAATTATTGACAAGAAAAAATGACAGATATTTAGGTAAATAAATTGCTTACAATTTAACTTCCTAGGTAGGTAAGTAAATGGGGTACTTTAATAATACTACCAAGTTCAAGATATTTTACATAAATACTAAATGCGCTATCTGATATAAGCCTTGGTTGCGGTTTTGAAATATAAATCATAGCTAAAAAGACTTGTTGAATAAATTGATTGCCTGATTGTGTGGTGATCTAGAAAAGGATTAATTAGCCAAAAATAGTTAAATACATTGAAATGTTGCCGTTTCACGACTCTCATGTCTTTTCTATAACTTTACAGTAACTTAATTTGTTTTCACTAAAAATTCTAATTCAAGTTTAGTTTGATTAATATTTATTGAGAAGGTTAAGACTTGAATTAAAAATGCCACAGAGGGTCATGTACATGTAAAATATACTAAAACAACAGTACTACAGGACTTCAACAAGTGTGCAGATATAAATATGTTTGTGTAATTTTTTAACAAAGATTCTTTCTTTAAAAAAATGTTCTACCAAATTTTGTTAAAAAGGTAGAAATGTTAGTCGAAATTTGGTTTGTCTTATCTAGTAATCTTGCATTGAATCAAGTTTGTATGCCCAATATTTATCAGTTTATTATCCGTTTGAATATGGGTTAGATGCAAATTATAAGTGTATCATTGTAAATGGATGTTTTCCGGCCTTTCTTTGACTCTTTACAAACTTTTATCTGATCTAGATTTAGATTAACGCTTTGTTTTCTGATTTGATGTCATAAAAACTTCACAAAGGTATAGTTGTCTAACAAAAACATTTAAGTTCAAAGCCAATCTTGTTTTCCATGAACATCTCAGCACAACAATTTTATCGTCTTCTTTTTCCTTGCTGTTTGCCCTAAAAACTAGAATAGTTTACGGGTAGCACACTACACCATTCAGTACAACGGTAGTTTTATACATGAGCTCTTGAAATACATTATCTGCACTGACTAAGCAAACATGTACTTGATTAAAGCAATAAAGTGACTGAAGTGATCAATATGAACAGCAATCTAGAGTTGTTTTATAATTGTAACTGATGAAGCATTGAGGTAGCGTCTTACTATGTCATTAGTTTGCATGCTCTGCAGAACTGCTGTCAGATTCACGCGCATGCAAATTTCAGTAAGATTTAATTTTAGATTTGCAATATGTCTGAAAATCAACTTAAAAATAATTGTTACTTTAAATGTTAAATTTGTACTTTCTATATCCCCTTACTTTCTATAACTGTTAGTTTTTCACCAGTTGTAGTCGCGGTTTTGGCACCTGATTTGATATGTGTAGTGATGTGAGTTTCCCATTCCCTCACAACAAAATACTATAAAGTAAATTGGCATTTATTTTTCCCTAAACCTGAAAACATGTCAGAAAACTCAGAGCAAAATTTACATATTTATGATCAGTAATATACTGCAATACTATCACCTTTAGCAAATTGAATGACAATTAAACGGAATCAAAGCAACAAAATGTCACAAATTCCAAAGTTGTTTGAGTGTGAAACGGACTCGCATGCACTAGGAACACTGATTCTCAATCAATCATCCAATCACGTGAAACGTAGCTTTTGACTTTATGCATTATGATCTAATGTGTTCGAGACCGCACGTCACCCACAATTGTGACAACCCGGGAACATGTGCACATATAAAATGCGTTCTATGATCATCATTGCTAATATGTATAGCTAGAAAATTTCAACTATAGTTGATTTCTATTGTTCTTTTATTACGTTCACAATACAAAGGCTCAAAGACTTACTGCTAAAACAACTACTCATTTCTCGTCTACGGGTACCTTGGAACAAAAGTGAAAAGTTAATCCTTCATGCGTTGTTTCCTACATAATATTGCCTGATCTATATAGGATTTATGTAGACTTCAAAAATGTAGAATCAGAAGATGATGATGAGAATGACGCAGATGAAGTGGAGCTTTTTACTATGGATGAAGGGAATTAATGTAAATTCAGTTGTGAGTTGAGGAAAATATAGTTTTTAGAAATATTTTCACTAAATCTGACAGCATCTTTACTTAGCTGATGTTCATGTCTTGTACAGTGAATAAGTGATTTTAACCAAATTACACAATCGTAAAGTATGGTTTGATGAGTAGTTATATTTCAATCATTTGACTTGCACCATGACATAAAAACACCTCATTTAGCAGCCTACCTTACATAAATTTAAATCATGTTATACAAAGAACAGCATAATATTTATAATTTGAACAGCCTGTTATATTAATTTTATTAAAACGATACCTCATATAAAACTACTAAGGATTGGGTGTAACTTTCATGTGAATCTTGACCTGTGTATTTCTATTGCTGTTCAACCATCTGGTTTTGTAAGATGTTTTGAAAGTAGAGCTGCTCTATCCTGCAATTCATATATTTATATTAATTCACAATATAACTATTATCTACATGTAGAGCTATTAAAAGTATAACAAACTGGTTGAAGTTTTTTGAATGTTTTCAGAATGTTGCACAGTAACAGTGTTTAAGACTGCATAGTGACTGTGACAATAATTCATGCATTATTCTGCAGACTGTGTGACAATGACTAATTGAACGAAAATCTTGGCGCAAACTGTGCTTTTGATACATTGCAGTTTAGGTATGACTTACTGCAGGTAATTTTGTAGTTGATCCCATAGATTTCTTACAGATAATCTTTAAAAGCTCTCTTCAAAATTCAAACATCCTTCCAGCATATACATTTCTTGTGCGAAAGCCTTTAGCTTCTTTAGAGTAATATACTACCATCTTCAGTTCCCATCGCTATTTTTAATGAATAATTTATAACAATTAAAATTTAATGTCAGTTATCAATTGTGTTAATGCAATTTCTGCATAAATTTATGTTTAATGTTGTTCAAGTTGTAAAAGTGGTTTTCTTGCTGAAGAGTAGTATAATCCATAAATCATTTCATTGTAAATAAAGCTTACCAGTCAGAACTTCTCTTCCCACATTTGCGTTGTGATCTGTCACAGCTAGTTTAATTTTCATAAAATATCCTGGAGGATCAAAGTCTAATCGCTTTGATGCATAGCTTGAGATGAGGCTGTGAAGGTTTTCTAAAGCACCAGTGTGTTGACCATGGTTCAACAGACGCAATGTGTTTAGCTACCTCGCTTGCCCTAACGCATCACAAAGTACTTTGTGCTCTGGACTTCCTAGAATTAACCATTTCACCTTTCTTTCTATTTCTCTGTGAAGAAATCAAATTTTTATTTGTTGATTTTCAATATATTATAAGTCTGCAAAGTTCCGGTTTATTCAAATGTCAACCAGCTGCAGAATATTTACGTTTTGTAAAATCTCTGTTCAGTATTATGCAATAAATGACTACATCTTGTTATATCACAAACCAAAGGCATTGTAAGTGATATATAAAATATTATATTACACATTTCTCTGTGCTTTGTTATTTCTGAATATATTATTAGATTCAACATACAGCTTTCATGTCAACATTTGATGCAAATAATTTATTTTTTCATCGCTCACGGATCAATCGGTTCATGAGAACAGTTGATGAACTCTTCGTTTCCTGGAATGCTCCTATGAATATTAGCGACATGGTATTTTATGCTAAGTACAATCTCAACCAATAGCTCAGCATCGCCTTTACATTCAACCGCAGAATACCACACATGGTTCTTTATTTCCTTTATCCAAGTAAGCAACTCGTTCTGATCTTTGCACACACATGTTCTAATCAGATTTTTGGCCAGATTATTAGTCCAATGCCATACATCCTATCAAAAAATTACAAATAAATACCACTAAAGTTAATACGTCTGAATTGCGTCTAAACCATTACCTACAGTGTCACCAGCACTACCACAAACACTATCACCATAACCGCTATCTACCACCATCACCAACACACACTAACACCATACATAGTTAAAAAGTTATACTTGATTGTACGTATAGGCTAATCACTTCAAGTGATCTGTAAGGCCTATATTAGCAATAGTAGCATGAATATAAAAATAGCAATGCAATCCAAATTTTATGATTATATTACTCATGTAATTTATGAACAATTAGGACATTTCTAACAATCCAGACCAAACAGAAAACTTAAATTCTTTGACTAACTTTACTCAGTTAGCCAAGTAAATTCAAGTGAATCAGGTTAAAATCAAGCATATGAAACTCAGCCTGAGTCTCATCATCACCCCGTCATATTAAATCATTGCTTTTTACTCATGTACATTACTAAACATTTTTAATTATTATATTTATTAATTTATATTATAAAACCACTATATTGGTTATAAAAATTTATTTTAAATTGTTTCTAAATTACTCATAGTGGAGGTTTTCCTGTTCTATGATGCCCTCTTGCTGTACGGTACATCACTATTAGGGAATGGAACTTCTCCCTTTTCCACTCTTAATCTTGTGGTTGTTCCAAGTTTTTCAGAATAAAGCCACACTAGCAAAACTGCACTAGATCAAATGATCAAGTGATCAAGTGATCAAATGATCAAGTGATCAAGTTATCAAGTGATCAAGTGATCAAGTGATCAAGTGATCAAGTGATAAAGTGATCTAGTCATATAGTGATCAAGTGGTCAAGTGATCAAGTGATCTAATGATCAAGTGATCAAATGATCCAGGGATCAAGTGATCAAGTGATCAAGTGATCAAGTAATCAAGTGATCTAGTAAGCGAGTGATCGAGTGATCGAATGATCAAATGATCCAGTGATCCAATGATCAAGTGATCAAGCGATCAAGCGATCTAGCGATCAAGCGATCAAGCGATTAAGCGATCAAGCGATCAAGCGATCATGCGATCAAGCGATCAAGCAATCAAGCGATCAAGTTATCAAGTTATCAAGTGATCAAATGATCAAGTGATCAAATGAGCCAGTGATCCAGTGATCAAGTGATCAAGCGATCAAGTTATCAAGTGATCTAGTGGTATAGTGATATAGTGATCAAGTGATCAAGTGATCAAGTGATCAAATGATCAAGATGCTAGCATCAAATGACAGCGTTTGGCTTTTTACTATGTTTCTTCTTTATTAGGCTCCCTCCCCACTTTTGTTTACTTTGTGCTCAGTTTTTTATACAATTTAATCAGACCAATGAGTGTTCTTAACAATGAACTAACATAATTGCTACTGTGGCAAGAATGCTCTGTGCATTGCTCATGTTAACTAGGAGCTTTGCTGACACTTTGTAGCAACACCCTTCTCCAGTGGAGGCTCTAAAAATGTGGACTCAGAGCCAGAGCTGCTGCTGCGAGGCGCCGAACTCTAACCTGGCTCTGTCAGTCTTGGCACACACTCTGTTTACTCTTTGGAGAAGTCAGGTTTTTTATGAGATGGCTGGTACGCAAGGCCAACTGCTACCATTGACAACTGTAATTTAGTAAATGTTTGGCCCTATTTTCTTGATGGAGTTAGGGACCTTGTTTGTGGGTTGGACTCCAAGAAAGAAAATCAGTCTGTCATATTTGATTGAAACTTTGGCTATTTTAAAAACTTTAAATTTTAAGTTTTACCCATATCCGTACCAATCTCGAAAATGTTTAGTGTAAGAGCATTCTCTCACCGTACCGATTGTAAAAATCTCGGCAGAATTCAATTTTCGATAGACATTTTTAAAATTCTCAAATCTATTAGTTTTAAAAAGTAGCATTATAATTCCCATATAATACCTCAAAAAATTTTGGTAGGCTCTGTACTGCTGTTTTTAGGCTATAAATAGTTTCTAATATACATTTGCAAAAAATACACAAAGCAAAGATATCATTTTTCTTTATGGGCATCTATTCATCATGAACGCTTGTTATTGTTTAAACTCTGCTTTCAAGTTGGTAGAATATGGAGAAGACAATAAAAGTATAAAAGAAGATCAACAGAGTAAATCAAATTGTGAAGGTAAGAGTTAAACGCTTTCAAACAAGGAATAGTGACGGATGTTAAAGAGGAGCCGATTTAAATCCAAAATAATTACATTTTGATGATAGCTTGGCAAGAGTATAAGCTCGAATTCTTAAACAGGTAAGTATTTTTTATTATTTGAAGCTTTTTTATAAAATCAGCCATTATTATAGATGGTATATTTACCAAACTAACCAATATGGCTTTCAAAAACATCGCGATGCTTCAGAGACTGTAGATGATAAATATACTTGACAAGTTTTTAGTCTAGCTTTGCAAAAATATATTATTAAAAAGCCTACTCTGTTGTCTTACTGCTCCAAAATCCTTTATCATCTACACCAATGTTTAATAAAATAAAATATCAATTTGAAAATATATAAACTTTATTAAAAAATAGAAAAATAGAAGCATGTTTAGTGTTTACTGTGCATTTTACTGAAAATTTTGAAGACCCTGCTGGCAACTAATTGTACAGGTTAGGAAATATTTTGTCATGATTTGCGACAGGTTATCTTCCGATCTGCTGCCTGGTATTCGATATCTAATAAATGAAAACTTGATGATTTGAAAAGGACGGGTCAGCTTCAGGCAGTATATTCCATCCGAAATATTTAGATTTGGAATAAAGATTTTTGCTCAATGCAATCGGTCTTTGGCTATGCGCACAAGTTTTCTTTTTACATTAGCGATAAGCCAAAACAAACTGGTGGCACTGGCAGAGGAGTAACCTAAAATATTGTCATAAAATTAATAAACGATTTACTAAATTTAAATCATTGTTTATATATAAATCTTTTTTATAATTTGCCAGGGTTTGTTGCTAAAATTTGCAAAAAAAACAATGCTCATGTTTGCGTAAATCTGCGTTCAAACAGACAATTTTTTCTTATGTTGGTATGTTGTATTTGTTGCCCATTGACCTCTTTAGGGCAACCACTAAATCAAAGAGTTCAGTTCTCAACTTGTTCTGCAACCTAGCTGTCCATGATTTGCTGTTTCTGCCCATGATAAGTGTTGATTCCTGTCTCTTGCTGCTTCACCAAATGTGTGAATACAGCTTCACTGCTTTATTCTTTGTTTGCACAAACAGTTAATATTTTCTACAGCACACATGAATCTGTGCATTGAGTTTATATGCAAAATTACTACAAGAAACTATAGATTTAAGAAACACATGAAGATTTAATTTCAAAATATCATAACTGCAAATATATACATGTAGATCGCAAGTTGCAAAGTCCTTCATGGTACAAAGGTGATAACTTTGACAAGTCAGAATTTTAACTGAAATGTTCACAGACGATTTGCTAATAACCAATGGCTGCTTGTTGAGAGATTTTTAAGCTATTTACTGTATGTTATTTTATAGCTTCATACCATTGCGCATGGAAGTTATAGCATATAAGTTTGAGCGAGTTGTTGTTCATTTTGGTAATGCACTGAGAATTATGAGAGGCGCCCTCGCATTGCATCGGAGCTCATAACTCCACTTTAAATGCTCTACATTGACCTATTCTTTTTACAAATCGTTGTAAACCTTTGAATCTGTGAAATTATTATTTATACAACGTTTTTAATTACATTCATCAATTAAGTAAACCTAATGGAAAATGGCGTGTAAAAATGAAAAGTTCAAAGCACCAACAAATTAAGATTTATCATGTCAAGTATTTGCATGCTATTTTTATAGAAAAACATCAGCTTGTATGGAAGTTTTCCTCAGTTTTATAATGCGTGTTAATTTATGTAACTACCACCATTTTAATGTGAACTTCTGCAGCTTCCATGCAGTCAGGTCAAACGCTTAAATTTGCATTGATAGACTGTTCCAAAAAGCTAAAAACTGTTTATTGTTTTTTTTGCAATTGTGTCTAAGTTTTGTGACCATTTTTATGATTTGGAAAACAAGTCATGTCAAATTTGTGGTTTAAAAAAAGGTTTAAAACAAAAATTGTGTTCATAAATTGAGAAACTTTTAAAGAGCTTTTTCATTATTCACATCAAATAACCTATTGCACCAAGCTTACTAACATTAAATCATGAGTTTTAGAAGCCTATAGCGTGCAAATTGCAGAACTCTAAAAAAACTTCTGTCTATTGCTTCAGTTGTGGATTTTTGTGATAATCTATCTACATCAAATATATATCTAAATTGACAGAAGGAATATCAAATAAAATTAAACCAAATCATCATCCCGAATCTTGATAATTACATTATTTTGATTAGATTATTAGAATGTAAAGTAAATTTTCATTAATAGTCTTTGCCTAAAAATTTTTTTAAAACAATGATAAAAAAATCATGAGATAAATTTATAAATAACCTCAGTACTTTTATCAAATACATACATAAAGAACAATTTCAATCTATTAGAATGTGTTTTTTCTACCACAGATCGCAGTAATTTTTTATCAAACAACTGAAGGTAATAAGCAGTAGACATTATGAAATACTTTTCTCATGTCCCATAAATTAACTTTATAATGATTCAGAAACATGTTATTTTATGTTGCCGCTTGATAAGAAGTTTAAGTTAGGTTGTAAGTTTGCATATTAAACTAAAAAAGTTATCAAACATTCGATAATTTAAAAACTAAATTGAAGAAAAAACTAAACACAAAACAACTAGTACTAGCAAGGGTTACACTACTTAGAACAATTTAAAACAATGGTAACCTAAACACATCACTCAAGATTTTGGAATAGATTATAGATCAGATTATAATAGAATAGTATTCTAAGCTTCACAGTACCAAATTATTGACAAGAAAAAATGACAGATATTTAGGTAAATAAATTGCTTACAATTTAACTTCCTAAGTAGGTAAGTAAATGGGGTACTTTAATAATACTACCAAGTTCAAGATATTTTACATAAATACTAAATGCGCTATCTGATATAAGCCTTGGTTGCGGTTTTGAAATATAAATCATAGCTAAAAAGACTAGTTGAATAAATTGATTGCCTGATTGTGTGGTGATCTAGAAAAGGATTAATTAGCCAAAAATAGTTAAATACATTGAAATGTTGCCGTTTCACGACTCTCATGTCTTTTCTATAACTTTACAGTAACTTAATTTGTTTTCACTAAAAATTCTAATTCAAGTTTAGTTTGATTAATATTTATTGAGAAGGTTAAGACTTGAATTAAAAATGCCACAGAGGGTCATGTACATGTAAAATATACTAAAACTACAGGACTTCAACAAGTGTGCAGATATAAATATGTTTGTGTAATTTTTTAACAAAGATTCTTTCTTTAAAAAAATATTCTACCAAATTTTGTTAAAAAGGTAGAAATGTTAGTCGAAATTTGGTTTGTCTTATCTAGTAATCTTGCATTGAATCAAGTTTGTATGCCCAATATTTATCAGTTTATTATCTGTTTGAATATGGATTAGATGCAAATTATAAGTGTATCATTGTAAATGGATG
Organism: Watersipora subatra; assembly: GCF_963576615.1. Classification (NCBI taxonomy): domain Eukaryota; kingdom Metazoa; phylum Bryozoa; class Gymnolaemata; order Cheilostomatida; family Watersiporidae; genus Watersipora; species Watersipora subatra. The sequence goes on from NC_088713.1 coordinate 47,165,638, forward strand.
TTTTCCGGCCTTTCTTTGACTCTTTACAAACTTTTATCTGATCTAGATTTAGATTAACGCTTTGTTTTTTGATTTGATGTCATAAAAACTTCACAAAGGTATAGTTGTCTAACAAAAACATTTAAGTGCAAAGCCAATCTTGTTTTCCATGAGCATCTCAGCACAACAATTTTATCGTCTTCTTTTTCCTTGCTGTTTGCCCTAAAAACTAGAATAGTTTACGGGTAGCGCACCACACCATTCAGTACAACGGTAGTTTTATACATGAGCTCTTGAAATACATTATCTGCACTGACTAAACAAACATGTACTTGATTAAAGCAATAAAGTGACTGAAGTGATCAATATGAACAGCAATCTAGAGTTGTTTTATAATTGTAACTGATGAAGCATTGAGGTAGCGTCTTACTATGTCATTAGTTTGCATGCTCTGCAGAACTGCTGTCAGATTCACGCGCATGCAAATTTCATTAAGATTTAATTTTAGATTTGCAATATGTCTGAAAATCAACTTAAAAATAATTGTTACTTTAAATGTTAAATTTGTACTTTCTATATCCCCTTACTTTTTATAACTGTTAGTTTTTTACCAGTTGTAGTCGCGGTTTTGGCACCTGATTTGATATGGGTAGTGATGTGAGTTTCCCATTCCCTCACAACAAAATACTATAAAGTAAATTGGCATTTATTTTTCCCTAAACCTGAAAACATGTCAGAAAACTCAGAGCAAAATTTACAGATTTATGATCAGTAATATACTGCAATACTATCACATTTAGCAAATTGAATGACAATTAAACGGAATCAAAGCAACAAAATGTCACAAATTCCAAAGTTGTTTACCATTCTAAAAATGTGTTTGTGAACTAAACATTCAGGTTCCTGTGAGCGTTAGAACATTTTTCTCTGTAATTCTTTGCTTGCTTGCTGTCGAATCCAGACTGAAAACAATTGTAGCTTCCGTTAAGCTGTGGTTTTTTTTAGTTGAATTTTAATGCGCAATTGTGTTAGCCTCCATCCCGCTTCATTGGTAACTTCTAATGTCTAATGATCTTTTAATTTGCACTGAATTAGCTAGCATGAGATCTGGCTTTCACTGTGGTTGGTTGCTGAGTTGGTCATTGCCAATCTTAACAACTATTCTGTATCTAATCATTTCTTTGTGTTATGCGTAAAATAACAGTACTGTCCTTGTGAACCTAATTTGTTTATGAAAATGTCAATACTATCTGAAGTTTGTGTGAGCATGTGAAATTTTATTTTTTCAACAACGATATCAGTTTCAACACTAAAATAGTCATAAGATGCTGTCGGCACCTCATAATATGAACATTTTGAAATACCAGAAATAAAAATATGTTATTTAGCCGGGTCTTTAGAAGGAGATATGGTTTATGGTAATCGTAAAGATTTGTATTAAAACTACTGCAGTGTATCAGTAACCAATACCTATTAAAATACGGTTACGTTTTACAAAATAATGGTATTCCAATTTTAAAATATGTACACACAGCCTCTGCGTGTACGTTTGTTTATGCTTTACAGTTTTCCATTTATATGTATACTCATATATATTATACAGATATACAATGTATATACTGATAACTAACACTTGATGTGTTTGTTGCTTGAATGTCTTTTGGATAGCAGTTTCACTTAAAGTAAGGTATTTGATATTTATAAAACATAAAGTTTTGCAAAAAATTTATAAAAAATTCTAGTCCCCAATTTTAGCCATACTCATCTTCAAAACATTTTTTGCAAAAATAATGTAAAATGTCAATTTAATAAAACTGTAAATTTAAGCAAATGAAAACATCAAAAAAAAATTAAAACACTTTCTTAGAAAAACTATTGGCTTGATGGATCTGCCTACAGCAAACTACTATCAATTAACTAATTGCCTTCAATCTTACAAATTACAAAAATGTCAAGGATATGTTCAACTACGAACTGTTGTTCTCATGCCAAAAGTTTTGATTAAAAATTGAAATCATGAGCTCTAGTTTCAAAATACTCACTAGTTTAAAACGCTTTTAGAGTGTTTTACAACAACTACATGTTATAGTATAATCAGTAGGATGTGTATTACTGCGTCAAGCTCAAATGAAACGTTGGAGTTAGATTTCACTCTCAAACAAATGAAATTGCCACAATTTCTCAAAATAACTCATGATAACAGCTTCTTTAAATTGAAACTATGCATGTATTTCACAAGAAATCACAGACTTCAGTTTTTCAAAACATAGAAAGTAGGGCTAACTTTTTGATACCTATATTTTACTAATTTGATTTAAATAATTTGTTTGTATGCATCTTGTTATTTGTAAGCATGTTATTGGACGTTATAGAAATATAGTTCATTAACATGCAAAATTTTTTTGATCAATAGATGATTTTTTAATTCATTAGGCGTGTGCGCCACCAAAGCTCACCACAGTATCAATTTTGGAAATTATGTGACACTTTTTTTAAATATCACATATGGGTGATTCAAATTTTTTCTCTTTTTTGCCAGACAAAAAGTTTACTTTCATGTGCTTCAGTTATGTATTTAATTAGTATATCTCATTTTTACACTTGAACCAGTACTTCTGCATTAAAACTGTTGATGGTTAACTTATACATCCAAAGTTGTCTTTTTGTACACACACTTCTATGTACTCATTTTAAAAATTACTTCAACATATTCAAGATTTTTACTTTATTTTTCTATTTTGTGTTATTATAACAGTATCAAATGTTTTTATCACAATTATTGTAGTAGAACAGATTATATCTAGTCATTACTTACTAACTTCTTTACGTTTAAACACCTGTCATGTCATTCAAAAGTGTCAATCAAACTCCCGGTCACCGGGGTCACAGGAAAAAGCTCCGCTGCTGCTGAGGACACTCAAACAACTGAGTAAACTGAGTAAAAAACTGAGCATAAAATAAAGACGAAATAGGGAAACATAAAACCAAAAAAATGAAAAGTGTATATAAAAGGACCAAGATTCGAACGATTTAGCCAAGCGGTGTGCACGGTGAACCGGTATTCGCATAGTTCAATGGAGTTTTTTGCTTGCGATACATTTATGCTTATGTATATTTATCTATTTAATATGTATATTCTTTATTTGATTTATTGAAATTTTGACTGTGTTGTGAGGAGAAAAGGAACTGGCAGTTTTCTTTACACACCTTTACTGTTGTCTTATCATTTTAGTAAGAGGTTTGGAACCGCAAATACGCATTTCTCATGATATAAATTTTCAAACAGCTTTAATCTCACTTTCATTTCATTAAATTTGTTCGTCACCGTCAAATTATTTATATATTACAAAACGTATAAAATTTGGTCAACTGATATGTATACAGGAGAGACCTCCACCCTAAAATGTCTAATTAATTTCTACACCCTGGAGATGCTGAAACTGCAAAAATCGGTATCAGCCAGCTCAAACACACAGCTAAACATAAAAAGATAATCAAGTACATGGACAAACTACATGTAGTTGAATGTTTGTAAAAGGTTTTTGCAGTAAAAATTCTTTTCTTATCATTGCATACAACATCTACCATTCTAACTTTTAAATTATGACGTTAGTTTAATTGCTTGTAGTATGTTTATTTTTATTTGCTGTAACCATTGATGTGTAATTGACATGCTACCAGCTGCATTTCCTACTCAAACTTAATGTTTGCAATAGCCCTTTGCCCTTTGCCCCGCGTCGCTCTCTCTCTCGCGACACCGCGTGTGTTCGGACGATCACGCGGGCACGCGTCGCGTCTCCCCCGTTCAGAACGGAACTCTCCGATCTCTTAGGGCCGACTGACCCATGTCCAACTGCTGTTCACATGGAACCCTTCTCCACTTCGGTCTACAAAGTTCTCATTTGTATACTTGCTACTACCACCAAGATCTGCACTGAAGGCGGCTCCACGCGTGCTCGCGCACTACGCTTCGACGCCACCGACACGCCATCCTACTCGTCGGGGCCTGGCATTTCGCACGCGTTGCCCCGACGGCCCGGTATAGGCCGCGCGCTCCAGCGCCATCCATTTTCAGGGCTAGTTGATTCGGCAGGTGAGTTGTTACACACTTCTTAGCGGATTCCGACTTCCATGGCCACCGTCCTGCTGTCTATATCAACCAACACCTTTTGTGGTCTCTCATGAGGGCGCGTTAGGTGCCTTAACCGGGCGTTTGGTTCATCCCACAGCGCCAGTTCTGCTTACCAAAAATGGCCCACTGGGCACTCTCTGTTCGTGCTAGGCTCGCGCGACCCCGCTCGGGAAGGGCCGTGCTTCTTACCCATTTAAAGTTTGAGAATAGGTTGAAGACGTTTCGTCCCCAATGCCTCTAATCATTCGCTTTACTGGATAAAACCATTTATCTCGAGTGCCAGCTATCCTGAGGGAAACTTCGGAGGGAACCAGCTACTAGGCGGTTTGATTAGTCTTTCGCCCCTATGCTCAAGTTTGACGACCGATTTGCACGTCAGGATCGCTGCGAGCCTCCACCAGAGTTTCCTCTGGCTTCGCCCTGCTCAAGCATAGTTCACCACCTTTCGGGTCTGAGCGCGCGCGCTCTCGCGCCGCGGGCACTCGCGTCGAGTGGCCCGCGGGCCGGCGTTCCGCCGACACGCCAGGGCCGGATCACGCCCGTTTTGCCTTAGCTGCGCCGCTGGGGTTCGTGCGTGAGCCCATCGACTCGCGCGCGCGCTCAACTCTTTGGTCCGTGTTTCAAGGCGGGTCGGACGGAGTGCCGGGAACCACACGACTCGGACCCCGGGTGCCGCGTGGCGTCGAGCGGCGCGACAGACGGCGCGCGCGATGACAAACTGTGAGCAGTTCGCCGCCGGCGTCCGCGAGCCCGCCGCCTCGAGCCACTCCCGCGCGGGGAGTGCACCGCAGGCGCTCTTCGCCCGTCGAGTCGGTCAACGCCTCCGTCGGCCTATAACACGACGCGCGAACGCGTCGCCACCTAGCCGCCGGGCTTCCGACGACTCGACAGGTGGTCGTCCGAACTGTCGAGGCGGCGCTGCCTGCCGCCCCGAGCGAGTCAAACGCGAACTGAGAGCGTAGCCCCGACTACGCAAAGCACAACTCTGAGCGGTGAATCACTCGGCTCGCACGTCGATGAAGAGCGCAGCCAGCTGCGTTAGGCAATGTGAACTGCAAGACACATCGATCATCGGCATCTTGAACGCACATTGTGGCCTCGGGTCATCCCGAGGCCGCGCCCGTCTGAGGGTCGTCATTTGCCGACCATCGTCGCTCGAGCGCACCTTCGTCGGCGCCGCTCGCGACGCCCTGGGACACTGCCGACCACGCGTCGGCCTCGTCCTCAAGCGTACTACCGGCGCGCTCGCTCCCGAGGGGAGCGCGCACCCGGGCCTGGACGACGCGTGACCGCGCGGAGAGATAAAGAGATTTCGGCGTAACGCGCGCGAACGGCGGCGCGCGTCGGGCGCGCGAGGTTTCGTTGAGTCGGTTCTCGACGAGCCCGCGCGGCCGTGACGCAGCGATCGCCGTTGCCTCCGCCGCTGGCGCGGCGACGGAGAGACCGCGCGCTCCCTTTTTGTCCCGCGCCTTTCGCGGTCATCCGAACTCGTCTAGTACGACCTCAGATCGGACGCGACTACCCGCCGAACGTAAGCGGAGGAAAAGAAACTAACTAGGATTCCCCGAGTAGTGGCGAGCAAAAGGGGAGAAGCCCAGCGCCGAAGCCCGCGATCCCTCGGTCGCCGTGCAATGTGGCGTTTCGGCGGCGACTCGCGACCGTCGCTCCTGGCACGAGTATCTCTGAAAGGGTCTGCCCGAGCGGGTGTCAGCCCTCTACTCGCCGGACGAGTGTCGGACGCCCATCGTTGTCGCGGAGTCGGGTTGCTTGAGAGTGCAGCCCAAAGCGGGTGGTAAGCTCCATCTAAGGCTAAATACCTAGTGCGAGACCGATAGCGAACAAGTACCGTGAGGGAAAGTTGCAAAGAACTTTGAAAAGAGAGTTCAAGAGTACGTGAAACTGTTCAGAGGCAAACGGAGAGGCAAAAAACTGACATGCTGCCCATGTCAATTTATGGAGTTCTTCTGGACAACAACTTTAGCATAAAAACTAACGCAAATGTTTTGCGTGAAACCATGAAAGATAGCAACGCGTATTGACTGTGTACCCAATTTAATTCATAATACAGTCAGTTGGACAGTGTATTGTATTAAATAAACACCTGTCTGCCAAGCTGGAGTTTCTACGTTTGATCCCGGTACCAAGCAAATTGCTCATTGCAAATTTTATTTGCAAAACTTACAATAATGCAGAAATGACTTGAAAACAGAAAAAATAACTGCCTGTATTTACAACTTACACCATTGAGTGATAAAAGCCACATGTGAAATAAAAATGAAATTTTTGTGCAAAATGTTTGTTGTGATCTTTCAAAGACAGGAATTCATTTAGTATAAACATACATTAGACCAAGAATAACAAATCTTGCTTCAGATTGCAGATGCAGCAGGATAACGCTTAAAATGCCAAACAATTTTTGCAAAAAATTATACAACCTTATTTTTGATGTCTCTGACGCACTGAAGAAAGGGGCCAATAAAATTAGACTGCTGATGGTAGGCTCTTCAATATATCACCCTTTCTTAGGTTAACGAGTTCTAAAGCTAACCAGCATATTTGAGCACTGCAGATTGTAAACACATGCAAAAGTTAATGTTTTGAGTTTCCAAGCAAAAAGAATTATGTTTTCAACTATTATATTGGCAATGTGATACTTTTAAAGTGCATGCTGGTTCTTCTAGCTACATCCGGGACCGCTAAAAATATTATGGAAATGTTTACTTTTTTATATCCATTTCCATAAACATAAATATTTCCATAATTTTAGGGAAATGGATATGGAAAATTTATTTTAGAAATTTGGAAATGTTATGGAAATGGAAATAATATGGAGATGAATTATGGAAATGTTATGGAGATGGAAATAATATGGAGATGAATTATGGAAATGTTATGGAGATGGAAATAATATGGAAATGAATTATGGAAATGTTATGGATATAATATGAAATTGTGTTAAGGAAATTTTATGGAAATGGAAATAATATGGAAATGAATTATGGAAATGTTATGGAAATACAAATAATATGGAAATGAATTATGGAAATGTTATGGAAATAGAAATAATATGGAAATAAATTGTGGAAAATGGAATTGAATTATGGAAATGAATTATGGAAATGTTATGGAAATGGAAATTGTGACAAACACATAATCCCTGAGCTACATACTGCTATTTAATGCATTTTTTTTTGATTCGTTCTTTTTTGTCTGACGGCCATCTGTGCAATGAAATATGACTTTGAATGCATCAAAGAAGAATTCCACTCTCTGCAAAATTGCAATTATGATCAGATATGCAAATAATTTCAGAGAATAAGTGCTTCCAATGCCTGAGATAAAATTACAAAGATCCAGGTTTATGTGAGTTTTTAGTCAAAATTAAACAATACAAAAGTACAAACCTGCAATGATATTGGTAGTTTCCAAAATTTGTGTAATACAAGCTAAAATAATTTTGGGCCAAATTTACCATTTATGTTTCAAACTGTTACATTTGGAATATTGTAGGTATACATTTTTAGTGGCTTCTATGTAATGAAAAACTTGGTTTATTCTTAATCAAAAGATACATGTATGTTTGTGCTTTCTCACGCTGATGTGTTTTATTGATTTACAAAATGACCAAACTGAACAATCGTTAGATGTAGCAATTGCTTTACCTTACATCTATAACCTTGAACCGTCAATTGATGATGGACTAAGAACATTAAAACTAACAAAGCTATTATGTAACTTACAAGTAGGCAAACCCTTTGCACCAATAAAAGGCCTATTTAACCCCCTATAAACTAGCATTTTATTTTGAGCACAATGATGGCATGATTCACTAGGTAAGATGAAAAGCTAACACTTTTTTAAAGTATCGAAATCAGCATTCTTTAGCACGCCGTTATAATATTCACCAGTTATGCTGAGCAGCTTTAACTCTTTTCTTAAATTTTCAGACAGTTCACGATTACAGTAGTTTGTGGTTTATGACGGTCTCAATGATTGAGCCAACACAGCAACAACACCAGATTGGTGATCTTTCTACAAGCCAAGTTGTAACACAAAGACAGGTAGGTATTCGTATTTACAAGTAAAGCTTGAATGAACAATGTAGTTAATCCTTTTATGATGGTGGTTTTTAAAGACAAACTATTTTCACATAAAAGTTATTGGTAAGCTACGCGTTCAATGTTTTGACAGAAGTCATAATCAGATTTAATATTTTTCAATGACTAAACTTATATCTTAATTGACCTATTTAAGAAGTTTTTGATGTGGCCTTTTTATCAAAGCAAATCATGGAGCTCATTTAATGTTCCTGTGGTGAGGAAGTAGCTCTAGGTTTCAACATAGCAGTGTTTAGACCAGCAAAAACAATTTAGTTGCTATTTTTACTACATGAGAGCAAGCTATAGCTTTTGGCATTTTTATTTATACACACAATTTATGAGTATTCAAGAAGTCAATAGATTTTGTTTACAGATGAGTTTTTATGTAGAATGGTGAACTATTGATATTTTTAACCCTTTCACTGCAAACCATGTACAAATTTGGCTGTCAGCCTAATGTCAGCCATTTTTGCAAAATTGCCGATGTTGTTTCATAATATGTTTAAAGTATTTTTTTTCAATTTCAATCTCTATCTAGAAAATTTTTGTTTTATATCCTATTTTGCCAACATTTTAAGCAACATCGCTATGCCAAAATTCAATGGATTTGTATTTTGTGCGTATGATAAAACTATGTGAAACTATGAGCAATGCGAAGCTAAAACGATCCTCCACAATGTTCTTTGCTCTTACAAAACAATTACATTTACTACTATCAGAGACAGTGCTGCTACTTTAATAATTTTTAAAATCACGAAATTCTGAATTTGAATTGGCTATGATGTCATCAACATACATGTAGCTAATTACCTGTTTTCTGACTCACATGCGGTACTTAATGGGCGCACATAGAAAATGTTTGTTTTCAAATTAGAAATTCTCAAACAAAAGTTTAAAATTGCTTTGTTGTTTTAAGCTAATTTTATAGATAAATCTTCTGAGAGCACTGTCAAATTTAGGAGTTTTGAAGACCGTGGGTTATTTTGTAAACAAATAATAAGATCAGGTTACCACGCAAATGCTGTGAACGTCGCAAAAATGTGTCTATGGAAGTGGACCCTACAAAAGGCATAAATGAGTTTATGGCAGCAAAAGGGTTAAAACACAATCAACAGTGAGGATTAAAGGAAATATGAGTGTGAACTTACTTCTAATCTGAAGATGTGAAAAGTTTGCTATTTTTACCGCAGCGTGCTTCCAGATGTTTTTTATCTATGTTACAGACTAAACCACAAGATGGCAATTTACAAAAATAAGTTCGAAGAGCTTTTGGTCAAGTACATCAATAATCCTGAATTTTTGAATGAGGATTATCATCAAAAATATATTCAAGAACTTAGAAATATCTATAAAAAGGAACTGTCATCGAATGAAAAGTTCAAGACGCTAAAAACCACACTCAATGCAAATAACCAAACAGCCCTTCATTGCGCCGCAAGCAAAAATGATCAACATGTTTTTGACATCCTCATCAACCATGTAAAAGGAGAGAACATGACTGAGCTGCTGGAAATAACAGACAATGGAGGAAAAAGCATTTTTGACCTGAATGAACTTATATTGGCAAACTGCAAACGACACTTGATACTTCTTCAGGCAATCTATTCATTAAAAGCCGCAGGTAAGTTGATTAAAGATGAGGAAAAAGTATTTTGCGCAATTGTAGCTCCCTTATTTACAATTGATAACTACAAGTAAAGTTGAATTTTTAAAATTTAACAGCCTTTTACATTTTAGCAAAAAGGGAAACGCTAAAGAAGTTGAAGAAAAGCGAAGGAGAGGAATCTGCACAAATTAATCCTTTAAAACAGGAGAAAGCGGATATTTGCAAACAAATCTCTGAGCTAGAAAAAATCACTGACAGAAACTTTGAAATCCGGAGAAATAATTTGCAGTATGAAAAAAACAAGCTCACAAAACAGAAGCAAGAAATTGAGAATGAACAAGAAAAGGCAAAGCATGACCAAATGATCTTGGATGACTTTGACGTTGACCTTACTGATGACCAGCTAAACAATCTCTCCCACCGCCATGCTGCTTCTGGCACCACAAACTCCAAAGGTAAAGGGCAGAAATTCAAGGAACTGTGAATTGTTTTACTTTTTTTGAAAAAGTTTTATGTTTCATCAAGCAAATTTTAATGATTCCTTTAATATTCCCTCTTTGATTTTTAGCCCTTGAAGATAGAATAACTAATATTCTGCAATCGTTGGAGAGCGTGACTACACAGCTTGATAAGATTGACATTGAGCATCCTGAATACAAAAAATTGAGCCTGCTGCGTAATGACCTGGATCATGTGAAATGACAAATTGAAAGCTTGGGGTCAATTGGAAAAATGTTGTTGGAGATGTGCCATTACTGGAGCCCTTTTAAATCAGTGCACTGAGGCTAAGAATGAGTATTTTTCCCTGGTGGAAGCAATTGGTAAATATAAACAATTTGATTATTATTTGTCACTGGTCTTTCACCCATCAAATGTGAACTTTCAAGATATCATATCTTGGTTTTGCAAAATAATAATTTTACAAATTTTTTTACGATATAAAACATTTCAAGGGAACAAAAATGTTCACACAATGCTCCGCAGATTGATGTGCTGGCATATCACTACATCTGCACTGAAATGAGTTGTTCATTTTGGGTCAACAACTAACATGGCTAAATGACAATGTAAAATATGTTTATTACTGTATAGCCAACTCGTCTCAAAGTTGGCGTTACGAAGCATTCTTCTTAAATTTTTTTATGCAAACTGCTCTGGTAGCAATTATTGCTTCCTAGTAGTTGGTTAGCAAAGCATTTTGTTAAATTGAGCACAATTTATGGCTTGCAAGTCTTAAACGAAATTGATTGTATGTCTTAAGAGGATTCCCATACTATTAAATATAAAATAATTTAGTAGAATAAGCTACATTATTTTAAAGCGTTTTGTTTGCTTTATAGGACAAAACTTAGCAGAAAAGAGAAAGAGAACTGAAAAGACTGTAAGAGCCACTCTAGCTAGCCCAAGGAAAGAAAAAGCAAAAGCACCTGCCTCGGCAAAGAAACTGGATAAAGGTGGTAAAGCAATTATCAAAGCTTGGAAATGATGTTTGCATCTTCTTACAGAATATGTTTACAGTTACCTGTGAAGTTATTTTGTCAGAATTTGTGAGCCTCCTCTTTCTTTTTAATCAGGATTTTATTAGGTCATCGTCATGTTTTAGGTTTAATCTATTTGTTCCCTAAAAAGTTTGTTAGGCTATAATATTTAAATCAGAGAATTTCACTAGTTTTCTTGCAAAACCACATGCTGCAAAATTGGATGCAAAAGAGTGCAACTTGAAATAATGGTCTGCTGTACAAAAACTATTAATTTAAATTAAACCAAAGCATTCATTTTCAACTTTGGACAGCTTTATGTGTTGGATTTGTTTTCAATTTGCAAACTTGTATGCAGCAATGCAACATTAATTAATGAGCAACAAATGTTTAAAAAATGTTTTGCGTATTTTTATTTAAATAAATACACCATGAAAATACCGTACCCTAATATTCATGCCTTCAAAGAAGCTTTCTAACGTAACCAAAGCTTTTAGCCTATTTTGACTATTTGTAAGTCGTTATGGAATTGAATGGAGTTCAATATGCACTTCTCAGCAAAGCTTTGTTGCTGGCTGCACAGAAATGATCATAACTAGCAGGTGCTGGTAAAGAAATAGTACAGAAGCATGCTGCGTTCGTTGTTAAGAGCTAACATTTGAGGGCGCAAGTTTGTGTTATCATTAACAACCAGAAAGCCGCACAAATGAATTCAATTATACTAAAGGCTCTTTTGAATAATCAATAGTTGTTACAAATAAAACATACCAGCATTCACACTATGTTTAAGATTGTTAAGGTACAATGGCATCAATAATCTTTATATACTTATTCAATCAGTAACGCTCATTGGACATATAGAGCTGCGATTGTGTTGCGGTATTTTGATAGTTACTGCAGTTCAGTTACCATATTTAGAGCTATTCTGCATCAGTTACTTGGCTTTATAAGTCGGAAAGTATGCAACATAGTGTAAGGTGATGAAGTGACTTCTTAAAACTGTTTATTAAGAGTTGTACCTTGAGTAAAAATGCATTAATTGATACACACTTTTGGCGTTGAACATGATTGATGAACAATGCCTAAAACAAATTTGCATATACTAGCTAGTATTAGAATGCAAGATAAAACACTTTAAACCAAATAAATTTTTTAAATTTTAATCGATAGTACCATATTATTAATAACGCGATTCTGAATTTGAGTTAAGCTTAGAGAAGAACCTTCACAACTATCAACTGAGTATTCAGATGTGAGGCAAAAGTTGTTAGACCAACCGAGATTTGAAAGTCATTTTGTGGCAGACACTGAACAATCAATAATAATTCCAGAACAGGAATACATTTCCTAAACAAGATTTATTTTACGTAGAGAAGTGGGGGCAAAAAAAGTTGAAAATAGGTTTTAGGATACCAAGAACGACCAATAAATTTGGCTATTAAAGTTATTAGGGAGTCAGTGTCCGATTGCTAAAAGTATTGAAATAGCTGTATCGATACTCATTGTCAAACTTGAATAATATCTTGTTTAGGCTGATTGTTACTAATCAGCAGGGTGGAAAGAGTTCCAATTGTTGAAATAATAGGCAACAAATTTGTAGTACACTCTATTGCGGACAACAATATTGCGATTTCTCAACCCATTCAAATAGCTTTATTGCTTGATCAAATCTAGCACTTAGATGCTAATCTAGTTTTGGTGTATTAACTAATCACAAATATGTGTAGAAAGTTTTAGTTTGAAATAGTTTTAGGCATGTTTGTTGTGTGTCCGTTTAGTTTCTTACTATCAAACAATAATACAAGAGTACTTTCAGTCACTTGATACGTAACCGGATATGAACAAGTATACAATTATCAAGGAATCCTTGATAAGCCAACTACTGTATATATGCATTTGCTTCTTTAAAGTAATACTGCATATATAAGTGTGTATATATATACACACATATACTATATAGTAAGAACTATGAATCACAAGAGCCTTCAAAGATTTGTGATTAGACAATTGGATCACAATGCTGCGGTTGAAATCTTTGTGAGATCATATCTCACCGGATGCAGGATTGTTATTCTAAAATTTTGGTAACCATAGCCGGACATACTAAATGACATATGTACATACATACCCAAATACTTTGAGACATAGTCATACATATACAGATATATATACATATAAGACATACACATATACATATATACATACACACATATATATATATACATATAAGTATATATATACAGATATATATATATATATATATAAGTATATATATGTATATATATGCATATATATATAGATATATATATATATAAATATATATATATATATAAATATATATATATATATTTATATATATATTTATATATATCATCATCACCACAGTAAATTTGAAGAATTGACCAGCTGCTGCAATAAGTGCTGAGGTAATCTACAAAACTGTAAAAATAATGAAAGATTACAATCCTGATATATCCAATCTGCTGAAACAATCCACCTTTGTTGATGAGTTTATTCACTCTATTGCCACAAAAGAAGATGCCATTGAATTGGCTAGGGACACAAACCTTGGACTTAGCTTTGTAGGTTTCTCTCTTTTCAGTGGCTAGTTGTAATCCAGCATCTCTTTAGACAATGGACCACCGCCATCAGTAGATCCTAACTATCAGATCCATGTACTTGGCATTCATTTGAAACCATTTCCAGAAAAGATGACCACAGGAGCCAAACTAAACTTTTCTGCCAGAAAGATAGTTTATGCTGAACCTGATTTGATTTCTGTTCAAGTGTCATCTAGCCTGCCTTGTAATCTAGCTCGTCGTATAGTTTTGGAGCAGACTATAAAGCAGCAGGATCTTTTATGCACCAACTCTGCATTTTTACTCCGAGCAAAGATTATTCTCCGGAAAACCTAGATTCTGAATCTTGGTTCTAAAACCGAGCTTTTAAATCTTGGTTAGGACACCGATATACTGAGTTATCTGATGCAACACTGGGCATGCTCTTTGTTGGAGCTATTTTAGGTCACTCATTGGGAGTTTGAGATGTCTGGTTCTGCCTAATGCTAAAGGAAACCCTGACCTGATAACTCAATCTGATGCGAGGGGTCAAGCTTATGGGTTTGTGGCTTACAACAGGTAAAGTCTTAGTGATGGCAAGTATTGGTGTAGACTCATAATGGCCAAGTGCAGAACTGCTACCATCAAAGAGGTAACCACCCCATAATTGGAGCTCTGTGGAGCTATATTGTCATAAAGGATAAAAAGAATTATTGAATCTGAGTATTTCTCCAACTTCAAGAAAGTGTATCAGCTAGTGGACAAGGTGACTATTTTGTAATCCATTAATAAAACCTCATTACGATTCAAAATCTTTTATGATGTAAGGATAGCCAAGACTCAAACCTATGGCCGTCGACTGACTGGTGACTGCTGACTGGTATTGGGTCAAGGGCAGATAGAATAATTTGGACTGGCTTACCATCGAGAAGCAACCTAATGCTGAGTGGTGGTCTGGGCTTGCTTTCCTGTACAAGAATGCCACTGAAAGGAATATAAAGTAACATGCCCAATGTGACAAGGAAGCAAGCCGCTCTGCCGCCATCTCTGAACAAGATCAAAAAACCTCACTACGGACACTGCAGACAAAATAATGTGATAACATGAAATTACTCAGCTATAGCCATTATTTGCTAAATATTTGTCATTTAAACACCGCTACAATTTTTTAGTTGTTTATCAAGTTATCTGCGCAACAAAATAAAGTTTTCTCCTAATATTAATGGAAAAAGATATAAAGGTAAATTTTGCTCTTTTGCAACAAAATGGAATCTTCTGTAGAATGACTTTGCATTCCGGGCAACGCAGGACGTACAACTAGCTAATAATAAAATAGGATTAGTTGAATTTATTGCTCAATACCCATTACCGAAATCTCCTACACCTAAGATTTGCAAAAAATTGAAAGCTGCAATGTGTCTAGCATGAATGGTTATTGCAAACAATAAATTGTGATTAAAATATAGAATTTGCACAAAATTAACTATGTTAAGATGTTGAGCTAATATATCGTATTGGCTCAAAACATGCAGATAGTACTTTCCTTTTGTTTAAGTACAAATATAATAGGAGGGGTTGGTGGTAAAATGGTTTGGTTGCTAGAATGTAATTTGGAGTGCCTGAGTTCAATTTCTGAGCAACTCAACTTTATACCTAGCGCTCTTAATTGTTTTGGTTTTTGACAGACAGATGGACACTGCCCTTATAATATTATTGAATGCTTATTATGTAAAGACTCAACTATTTAAAAGTTCGACGAAAATTCACAACTTCAAGTTTAGTAAAAATAGGTTAGCAGAGCAGCTTTGGCAGCAGGGCATTTTAGGTAAAAATTACATCTCACGGTTTTTATTCCTCTGCGATACAACATAGCCAACATATCATCCTGTAAACAGGCATGTTACGGCTATAAACCAATATACGTTGGATGGTTGGATGATTTATCCGCACTCAATGTAAAGATGTATGATATAGATGGTAGAGCCAAATTGAAATTTTTAGAAATTATTACTAATGGCTACATTGTAAACTCTATGTCTTGCTTTAGTCTAAGCATGTTTTGTATATGTTATTATTTATGATGTTGTCATTAACTATTAAGAAGACTTGGCAGCTATTGTTAGTAATAAACAAAGGAAAAAAGAACACTATCAGATCTACATGAAGCAAATAAAACTCACAGTGTTGTGTTTGTAAATGAGCAGGTACTTACATTTAGAGATGATCTCGCAACATTACTGTACCTAATAAGTACACGCAAATGTAATCATTTTTGGCAAATTTTCTCTTCTACTCTTGCTTGAAGCTTTTTTAGGTACAAATTATCATGAACAACAAATAAATTTTTTACTTTTAACCTGAATCAGAAAGTCTTGGGCCAGAAATCATCATGCAAAAAAGTAATTGCTCAATATTTTTGGCCAACAATGCTACATTTCACCATTACAGCAGTTTTTAAGTATCATGCAATTTCCGAACATCAAAGGACATATACAATAAAAACATGATTAAATTTAGTGTTTGTTTTTATTAATCTTACACTTATCACCCTTTTATGTAAAGAATAGCTTATAAATAATTGGTAAAAAAACTTAATTACAAGTATTAACAAGGGATTGAATTACTAAATATGTGAGTAGTCACTAATTTCTTTATAAGCGCTAGTCATATCACTAATGTTAATAATTGCAGGTGTTAATGCATGGTTACCTGTATCTATACATACATGTACTAATGTTTTATTATGAATATAGTAAAACCTGTTCCCATTTTATTTCCCATCTATGTGATACTCATGCATTATAGGTGTCAAATCTCCTGTATGTATTGCTTTGTAAGTTGATCACATAAATGTACCTGATAGTAAATTATTACCTACATCTTTAGCGTAGTTTTAAACAAGGAAAAAATGGTATTAAAAACGTCTCTCTGACAGCTGTGCGGGTTAAAAATGAGTTGACAAGAAACTCAAACTGTAAACTATTGTTCAAGCTTCTGCTAAGCTATCAAAACCATTTTTTAAGCTCTCAGGCATCAAAAACAATTTATTTCGAAGTACATTGATTTTTTTCAAATCTTTTCTTGTTCAACTTTTTAGCAGTAGGTAATGTACTGACACAAATATTGTAATAAAAATGCATCAGCTTAAATTTTTAAAAAATATTTGGCAAACCTCAAAAATTAGTATTCTATAATGCCAGCAGGGCTCACTGCCACTACAGCTGCTCCAGAACATTAGAAGTTTAAGGCTTACTGTACAACACACTTTTGATACGTTGTTTTTTCTGTAACACACAGCTAATACTTACATAAACAATGATTAACTGAGTCAATGTAAATATGAATTCATACAAATATGATTTCATGTATATCTTAACATCATTCCCTGTGTACTTCTACACAATAATTACTTCTTTATCAACAATTTAACAAAAAATCAGATAAAACATATGTCGGGGCCCAATTTATTTAATAGTGCATCTATGTTTCCTATTTATACCAGCTGTCAAAAAAGGGTAATTACACTCTGTTTATGCTACTTCAAACTAAGAAAAAAGATCATAAAAGTACATAGTTTTATTTTTTCTCTAAAAGATGTATTCTATAAATCTAAGAATCTGAGAAATCTAAAACAAATTAAAAACCATTGGCCCCAGAGCAACTTGACTGCAAATAAATATCTGAGTATTTAACTATTGACTGATATCATTAGCTTGTTTTCAAAAGATTATTAGTGGCCCTCACTAATAACCAACTACTAACCAATTGCACAAAGTTGCAGAGACATTAATAACAGCTTATAAATAGTGAGAGGTGATGCAGTTGCTATCAGCTTATTTTACTAAGCGAGTTTACATATTGTTATACCTACTGTGAAAAATCATGAGAGCAAGCTTGAGTAATGTTGTGCAAGATTTGAAGGTGAAGTGGATATTTCAACACAAATAATATTTACATGTATATGTCAAATAGACATTGGACAGAAAGTCTTGATCTGTCCAATGACTATTTAACAGATAATAACTATCTGCCCAGTAATCTGCCCAAATATCTTATCATTTTAACCTAATTGATGACATTTTAACACAGATACAAGAAATTCGTTGTATCTCTTGTAGACAAGTGTGTTAGCTTGTGGCCTGATGAACGATAGGTTTTAAGCTCAAATATTGTGAATATAGCTTTTTACTTACTAGTTTTTAATTAGTATAACTGGACACAATATGTGCAAAATAAAAACATTGATATGCATTGACAGATAATACTTTTGAATGTTTTTTGATAAGAGATTAAAAAGATCAAGATACTCAGTATTGCTAAAGCAATAATGATACACATTTATACAAATAATCTTGAATAGCATTATATCTAAAAGGGAAGGGCTGTTGTTACTTGCTTCTTATTTTAAACTAGAACTACTGAATAAATTAGACTGTTACATTGCAGTCTCTGTTTCAGATAGGAAAAATATTTAAAGTCAACAGACACTAGTGAAGCACTTTATTGCTGACTATTAAAACAAGTGCCAAATTGAAAACCCCACTCCACTTTCTCATTTTCAGTTTCAACTTAAAAATAAGTTGGTTGTCAGCTGTCAAATATATTGATTCAGCAGTTGAGTGGTGAAGAAACACGTGTCAAACTATCATCCATGTTAAGAGTAGCTGGTTGAGCATCTTCACTGGAATTGTACTCGGCGTCTTGAACCCGAAAATATGTTAAATTTCAATGTCAGCGCTGATTGTTCGGCAAATTTAAGTGGTTATCTAATAATGCCAAGTTGTTGGAAACTGATTGGAAGCTCCACCTGTTCGTGATTGACATCCTAATTAAGTGTTGATTTTATTGATTGTTGCCAAGTCAATATGCTGTAGAGTGTCGTCATGTTGATATACTGCTGATTGTTGTCAAGTCAACATGTTGTACCGGGTTTCATCGATTCCCATATAAATGTATGTTTTATAGAGTTGTCATTAGGGAGCTCATGCATTTCGTATGAACAGTTTGACTGTGGAGGTAAGCAATGGTGTAGAAAATATTTTGGTTAGAAAGAACTTTATATACTAGTTATAACATAACCAACCTAAAACTAAAGAAATTAAAAAAGTTGGTAACATAAAAGTAAAGGTTAATAATTGAAGTTATAACTGATCAATTGACAACTTTTGTTGTGATCTGTTAGCCTTTCTTAAATAAATATACTGTGACCATTTAATTGATAGAGAAATAACTTTGGAAATGAATTTCACTGCAATTTACTGCAAGGAATTTTATGTTAGTTTAATTAAAGCGCAGATGTTCATGTAAGTTCTTTGAAAAATGATGTAGTGTGCAAAATATTATTACAATTTAATGGTGATTTTCTAGTCAGGCTTGCAAAGACTAAAGCTGCGAGTTTAAAACAGGAGACGGAATTTTGGAAACTTTATAACCATGATGGTGAATGTTATACATTAATCAACCAACAGAACTAAAATTACCACACAAAAAAGAAAAAGAACTTTTGAATGTGTTGGGGGGAGATATTATTTCTGTTGTAAAAATTTAGACTAAGATTTGAAATTAGACATTAAAAAGGTATACAAGTAAGGTTTCAAATTTTACAAGGTAAAGCGACTGAAATTGAAACTTATCTCACTTTAGAAACTATCTTTTGTTTCTGTAACTGCGCCGCTTGTAACCTGGTTTAAAATTTGGTACTTATATAGGTCAAAAAAGAGAGTCAACAAAGAGGATTCGGTAAATACATTATTGATTACTTAAACAGGAAAACCAAATGGACACTGGCGACTTCTTGGGCAGTTTCTGTAACAACTGCACACAGATCGCTAGTGTGACAGTAAGCATTAATTCAAAAATACAAATTCATTTGGCCAGTCTATATGTATTAGTACATGTAAGTGGGAACATTCCTCCGCTGAACAAATGATTTACTACATACAACTCTCCAAAACGGCAAACAAAATTTGCCTTACAACACCTTACCCTTTTGTATTTTTGTCCTTTCACCCTATTGCCTTTTCCCTTTCACCCTATTGCCTTTTCCCTTTCACCCTTTCCCTTTTTTGCACTCTCCTCATTTCACCATTGTGCCCTTTCTATTGAAAGAGTCGATAAAGAAAATAATTTTCAACATGTCAATGTACATATATTGAGGTTTTTTTCCCTACCAATTTAATTTCTTTACTAGCACATAATTATGTAATTGACAAAAAACGTAATATTTAACAAACCCACTTAAAATCCGTATAAATGTTGAACCAGTCAGCCTGTAAAAAATATTTTTGTATTACATTAATGCATTGAAGTTTTACTTTAGCTGACGCCAGGAAAAATACCACAAATGCGCTTCAGAAAGAAAATCAACCAATCTTCCGCCATTTTAAACAATAAAATGACTGAAATAGAGAATCTATCAAAATTGTTAAAGTTTGTGACATTTTATATATATTTGAAAAATTATTGCGAAAAAAGTAATTTTTTAGTACTAGCGACACAAATTTGTTTCGTGCGAAGCACTCATCAGACGCGATTGTACTATAAAAAAAAAAGGTGTAAAAAATTAAAAAAAATTTAAAGGTGTAAAAACATACGTACAGAGAGAATTTTATATATTAAGCAAGACATAACTGAGTTATACATAAATAAATTAGAAAGTGTAGAGACTTGAAGGTTTGAGTTATTCCTTGAAGTTATGTGTGATCGATTGATAACTTCTCTAGCAGTCTGTTAGCATTTCTTAAAAAACTACTTCTGTCATTAATTAGATAGTTAAATTACTTTTAAAATAAATTTAATCACGGTTTACTGTAAGGGAGTGCCGGCTTAGTCTAATAAATTCAGATTTTTTTGCAAATGCTAAGAATTTTTATTTGCTTTGCAAAACATTACTACATTATAGTAGTGCTTTTTAGCCAGGTTGGCAGGTTTCAAAACTGTTAGCTTAGAACAAGAGGCACAATTCTATAAAAAATATTACTACGACAATTGATCTCACACATCAACCAGCAAACCTCACTAAAACTGGTACCAACAAGAAAAAAAGCTGTATGTAAAGGAAAAAGATTCTACTTCCTTTTTTTTATAATTTTAAGTGAGATTAAATAAAATATTAAAAAGGTAAAATAATAATTCAAAAATTAATAGGTTCAACGATTGAAATTGGACTTTTTCTCATTTTAAAAATTGTCTGTTATAGCAGTAACTGTGCTGCTTGTAACTTAGTTTTGAAGTTGTCATATAGACAGGTCAAAGAGAAGAGAACCGACAAAAAAGATGCAGTAAGTACCTTGTTAATGAACTCAGAAAAAAAAAAACGAATTGACATCGCTGACTTTTTAGACGGTCCTTTATACTGAAACCACCAAAAAATCATTGCAACAGTGAAGATTATTGACATATACAAATATATCAAGTTTATTCAATATTTAAAGGTAGGCGGAAACATTCCTCAGCTAAACCAAAGACTTACTACACAACTTTCCAATACAGCAAAACTTATCTGTGTAACAGTAATGTTTTTATTCAGACTACCACTAAACAAATGTAAAGCTTAAAGTAGCTCTTAAAGTAACTAATGGAGACAAAACCTAAATTTTAATTTTAGCAAGTAACTTGAAGGTGAGCTAAAAAATATGTTTAAATGATTTTATATAACACTGCTAGAAACTTTATGAGTTAAAGTTTTGTTTACTGCATTGAAGTTTTTTATATGTTATACTTGCAAAAAACTTTGATATTCCAATGAATTGAGCTACTCCATGCGCTGACCAAACGTTATGCTGATCTGCGAATAATAATGGTCTGAAAGCAGTCTTCCATAATAACACCATGAAAATCACTATTACCCTGTTGAGCGTTCTTCAAATATACAAGTTCACTCAGTTCTGTGGTTATATAATGGTAGGTGGGAGCCTTTCGCAGTTGAGCGAATGGCCTACTACGCACAAATCTTAAATACAGCAAACAAATTTAGTGAGCAAGGAATGTTTTTATTTACATGTACCTTATCCATAAACACAGGTAGAGCTAAACGTAGTTCCTAATCTAACACATAGAGAACAAACCTGAATTTTCTTCATATACCCTAGGACACTTATATTTCGCTAGTATTTAGTTTCGTGAGTAGCATACAGAGTAAACTTTTGCTGGAACTTAATTTCGCAGCTCTGATGAGTGCGAAAATATAGTGATGTGAAAATAAATGCAGTGGAACAAACATTAGATTACCCTAGGACACTTATATTTCGCTAGTATTTAGTTTTGTGAGTAGCATACAGAGTAAAATTTCGCTGGAACTTAATTTCGCAGCTCTGATCAGTGCGAAAATATAGTGATGTGAAAATAAATTCAGTGGAACAAACATTAGATTCCTCAGGTCCAGTTCGCTGGTACGAAATATTTTTCAATTTGGGACTACCGTACTGTTTGGACTATAAACCGCACCTCTATATAAGCTACATGTGCTTTATTTTCCAAAAACGATAATAAAACAATACATAAGCCGCACCTTACTATAGGCCGCAGAACTAAGGACTGTGCTTTTTAACGCTATTTAAAACGGAGCAGTGCAGAACGGCACAGTTTCGTATTATCCGACGCTTTCTAACTTAGTGCCTAACGGGACAGTTCCGTGAGGCATTGTTTCGTATTTTCTTTCACAGCTAAAAATGCACTAATTGGAAATTCCCGTTAGTGCGCCTTAGCGGTGAAAGAAAAAGCCACAGAATAAGCCACAGTGATTAGCCGCACCCTTGTAGGCCTACCTATAAGCCGCTTGGCTCAAATCATCAGAAAAAAGTAGCTGCTAATTGTCCGAAAAGTACGGTAGTTTGTATTTGTGAACTGCAGGTGGAAATGTGTAGGCTAGATCAATAATGTAATTTGATCGCTTGCTGCCATTTGTTTCCTAGACTATCAATGACGTCAAAGCCGCAGTGACTGATTGGTACCAATATTAGAATTCAAGTATTTATAGCACGCAGTGCCGCGGTGGCCATGGCACCGGGTTGTTATTGCTTTTGGTTGGTAATAAAATTCATCACCACAATAATTATTATTCAATTTTATGACTTTTCCTACCAGACTGTCATCCTCATCAGTTACAAATTCCATGACTAAACTAATATCATCATCTTCTTCATTTGTCTAGGCTTTTCCAAAAAAAATTTATTATCTTAATTTGTTTTGCCAAGCTGCTCAGTCGGTGTATTAGCTATAATGAGTTTAGCAAAACTTGCCTAATGAGCCAACCACACACGAAAATTGCCTGCATTTCTAATATGACGATTTTATTGTGAATATCAATGAAGAAATCCATTTATTTTCGCGTTTTCGCTCGTTCGTTATGATAGTTTAGTTTCGCTCATGAAATTTTCGCGAGAGGCTGTTGCCGCGAAAACGCGAAAGTTAGATGCCGCGAATACATAAGTGTCCTAGGGTAAACTAGCTTGAAAGTAAGATAAGCAGTATGCTTATATAATTTCAAATAGCATTATTTGCATTTTGATAAGATAAGTTTTTGTTATCGCAGTGAAGCTTTTTGATATTTTGAAAATGCGAAAAACTCTGAAACCCTAAAAAAATGATTTATTCCATGGGCTAACAAAATTCTCTACACTCTAAACTATAATGCAAATAGAAACTGTTTAAAAAAGTGATTTTTGTATATCAGGCTTAAGTAAACACCTTTGTCACAAGAGATATATTATTGCAGATTTCTAACACAACATGTAGGTACTCTGTGTATGAATAAGGAAATCATTGAATGAAAGTTTACTAAACAAACGCAACTGCTTTAACAATTGCATTCAATGTGTTTTTTCAGAAGCAAAAAGCAAAACTCTTGTTCTTGTCTGATGTATGAATTACACTTTAGCTCGCCTAGCTCTATTGATATCTCACACTCTCGAAATCCTTCTATCTCATTGTCTAAAAAATTATCCTTCTTCTGTTGATGCACTATTTTACCCTTTCACACTTTTGCCCCTTCACCCCTTCACCCTTTCGACTTTTTCCTTATAGCCACTTTCGCCTTTTCGACCTTTGGCAATTTCAAATTTTCTCCCTTCTAACCTTTTTCGTTACTGATCCATTGCACTATTGACAATGATTTTCTGGTCCTGAAGCTGTTTTGCTCAATTGCTTCCTTTGTATTTACTAACATGCCTGTCTTTCCTTTTCTCTCTTGATACACCACTCTATTCCGTTATTTCCTTCTCTCTCCCTCCCTCTTTCTCTCACCCTTTCTCCCTTTTCCTCTCTTTTCTAACCTTCTCTTTTCTCCTCTTCCAATCTCTTTTTCTGTCTCTCTTTCCTCTCTTTCTCTCTTTTTTTTTCTCTTACTTCTTTTCCCTCTTTTCTCTCTCTCTCTCCCTCTTAATTTATCTCTCTAATGCTTTATTTCTCTTTTTTCTCTCTCCTTTTTATTATTTTCTCACTCTTAATATCTCCTTCTTTCTCTTTCCATCTCTCTCTTTCTCTTTTTCACCCTTTTTCCTTGTCTTTCCTTGCACCTTGCTCGCTCTATGTTTCTTTCTATCCTTTTTGCTCTCTCTTTCTTTCCTCTGTCTTTCCCTTTCTCTCCATTTTTTATCCCGCTCTCTTCTTCTTTCTCTCTCTCCCTTTCTCTTCCGATCATTTGGTTACTTGTGAGTACATTCACTTGTTGGTTTTGTGTCACTCCTTTCACTGGTTGTGGTTGTTTTGCTATAATAGGCTTGCGCCTTTTTGATCTTAATTGGCTTACGCTCCTTTTTGTAATTTGCTAATATTTAACTTTGTGTTTATTATTTTACTCTTTTTCAGTTTATCGGATTTTGTTTTACCCAGTTGTCCCTTTTTTTAACCTTTGGATCTATTTCTCGATAGCTTCTCTACTTTTTGTCGTGTTGTTGTGTTTTTTTTTAATAATTTTCTGTCTTTTTTTGTTCTTATTTAGTGCTTTTTTTTCCTAATGTTTCATATATTATCTTTTTTTTGCTTTTTTCAGATTTGGTTTTGTTAACTGCCGGTTTCACAAAGTACAGATTTTTTTTATCCGAGCTGATGCAGTTGAACCAAATTATTGCTAAGAACAGTAATTTGATAATGACATGACTGATTGAAAGATGAGCTGTAATACTGAGCAGCCTGTCATACTAATAATTGACCAACTTTGTCCAACTTTTGACCAACTTCCTGATTGAGTTATATTAACTTTTGTGGTCTGTTCATTAAATATTATTAATTTTTTAACTAAATCGCAATGGCAAGTTAGACATTTTTATCCAACTAACTAGTTGTTGCAGGTAAACATACCGAACAAAGTGCAATTATATTTGCTAACATACCAGAGCCTAGCATGCACTTATAAGGCAGAAAGAAGCTGAACTATTTTAAAGATTTACATTATTCAGCAGTAGATATTGGTCAGTGCGTTCATTTCAATAACAGTTATCCAAATAACGTACGCTTTGAGAAATATTGCACCAAATGTAAAAAAAAATGAGGGACAACCACCGAACATAGCAGGTATATAAAACAGCTTATATAACTACAAAATAATGATCTTTTGATTCAGCTTAGCTCATCAAAATGGAAAAAAATCTGATCGAACGAAAAAGTCTAAACATATTAAATAACCTTGATCATTTATTTTCTAACAATTTTTTTTTACTTTGGCTTAAACTTGCTTCTATGTCTAAATAATAATTTAGGGCTAGCGCCTGCTATTTCATGAAGCAAAAATCAAATCAAAGAAGATATTTGACATCACGTAACGTAATAATGAAATAGCCAAATAAACTTTCTCTGACATATGCAATACAAAATATCACAGGTTAGCAACCGCGGTTGTGTGAAGCAATTATAAAATTCAACAAGACAATTGTATAATAATAGTAAGACACAGCATCATAATAGCGAAACTAGCAACTAAATTTTATCCAGAATATGCAGAAAATAATTTACCCACATCCTTGATCGAGTGTACATGTATATGTAAGTTGCTGGGTTTAGTAATTATTTTTCTCAAAATAGCGTTTTACTTCTTTGAAGTTCTTTTCATTTCAATAAGTTAAATCTTGTTCATTTATCTTTTATTAATTTCATTTGATTTTCTCATGATTTACAATTTTAATATGGTATGAGCTAGACAATTTTGTTTCTTTTTAGGAATGCAGCCTGAGAACTCTTGAATAAAATAAAAAGGTACAACATGAATGCTTCTGACAGTTTATCAAAGTTATGTACAGGAGACCACGCTACTGCATATTCTGGTGTCTCCATTTCTGTCGGTGTAATATGCGTGCTTGCAAATTTTCTGCATTTGTGTCTACTTGGCACCGCTAAAACACTGCACCAAGACAACAAACGAAACTATTTCTTGCTTATACTTAACCTAACACTAGCAGACATAGTTGCTAGTTGCGGCTATATAGCAATGTACAGTCCACAACCAGTGAACTTATCACAACAACACTACCGTAGTGCAAGCATTTTTATACAGGGAGTAGCACTAACTGCTGCAAATGTCCGCCATAGTTTTTTGGCTTTGGCGAGTTATGAACGATACCATGCAGTTTGCAAGCCATTTCATTACAAAAATAGTTTTGTTCTCAATAACTTTGAGAAAGCTGTAGTTGTCATCTGGTTCATAAATGTTAGTAGTTCAATGACCATATCTGTGGTTTTTGAAGACTTATCATGCTTAATGAATGGTCAGCTTCGTCCTAATATTCCTGATGTTCAAGGAATTCTGCTTGCAGTTTGCGCCACAGTAAGTACTATTGTACCACTGGTGTTAACTACCATATGGCTCACGGCAGTGTTTCGAGAAATTAAGAAAATGAAAAATAGAGGCTTGCAAGAAGAAGATAGAGTTTTGATAACAACATTGCATTATATCATTGGAACTATTGCCATGTTTTATGCTAGTGCTATTCCTCTTTTTGGGTCTATGGTCATCTACATTTTTGCTTCTGCTAAACAAGAAATCCTACTGTATGTGAGTGTACAGTTCGCTGGCTCTCTACAAACACTCTATGGAGTTGCTAATATTGTTTTCTATGCTTACTTAAACCCTGGATATCTTTTGAGAGTTAAGAATCTGATTACATGCAAATGTACTTCAAAGGTACATCCAGTTGAACAGACATCGTAATCATAACAGTCTTTCTAGCTCAACTGACCTATTAGACTAAGTTTTTGTGTTCTGAATTAGTAATTTTTGTGTTTTTATGTTGTTAAAACTGTACACTGTTAAGAATAAAAAAAATTTGAACTGTTTACTGACAGTTGTCAGCAAGAATGCTAAAGGTGAAAGTGACAGGACACGCAATATGGTAGTTTATAATGTTTATTATTTGTTTTTTGGTTATGTCAGCTCAGATTAATGAGATACTTAGTAAATGTAATAATTGTTTGATGTTGTGAGCTTATATTAGTGTGGTTTGTCAAAATAAAATTTTATAAGTTCCTTGCAGTTTTGGATTCACCTCCATTAAAACACCAGCATCCCGTTTTCTGTAAAAGTTAGAACTCATAAATGACAATTGTTCTGTCTCGCTTGGATGACCTACTTGATTAATACTGGAGCTTTTTAAACCCAGCTAATTCTAAATATTAAAAATTCTGTATAAAAAAATATTACATTTTGCAAAAGCATTGCAAGGTTGCCAAATTTGAATTAATGGCAGCAAAGTTGCTAATTTTGTCAATTAATTAAGGCAATCAAATAATAACGAAAATACTTTGATACGCAATGTTTATACCAATAGCCATGTTACAATAAAAACACTATTTGGTGTGTGTTCTTTAAAATCAAGTGTTGCAAACCTACACAATTTTGACATTGAGAACAATTTGTTTTGGTATGGTAGGAGTTATCGACTCTTTTTATAAGATAGTAGACAACCCTAGCTGTGTTTATCACACCTTTAGGAAAGTACAGTTTGTAGCTATGCTCATAACTAAATTAACAGTTAGCTGTGATAATTTACTACTGCAAGCATCAAGAGCCTTTCACTTCTGTGATAATAGAAAAAAGTAACTCTAGTTTCAGTATAATAATAATTGGTAAACCGGGTAACAAGATGCAGCTAACACTTTTAACTCATTGCACCTGCAGTATATTCAGCACTACATTGAAGTCAGACTTTGCTGCCTAACTTGTGTTTAAGGCAAACATTTGCAAATCTTTATGAAACTTTTTGAAGAGATGGTGTAAAAAGCGTGACGTTTTGTGCAAAGGCTACTACTAAATCTAAATGCAAACCAAATGGTTTTTTCAGTACACTTCTTTAAGTTCCTATTTCATAATTTTGTGACTTCCAACATATGCTCATGATCGCTCAATCTTTAGCACCTTCGCATCAATATCAAACACAGTTTTCATTTTTAAACTTCATTGAAAACTTCCTGTTGGTACCGAACTGGTTGAATATCATATGTATGTAGATCAGAAACTTTGTCACGGTTCTATGGTTCTTACTGTGTATTGATGAATCTGTTCTCCTACTTTTAATTTTTCTAATGAAAACATTTATTTTAATTGTTACTGCTGTTTATAAAAAAACTTATAATCAATTTGAACACACTCACAACCAGAAAAAAATACTCTATGAAACAATATATGTAGGTTTAAACGTACATCATGAGCTCTGCCACGCATTTCCTTGTAACTTTTGTGTATTTTTGGATATATCCGGCTCAATGATCACTCAAGGAACTAAGAAATAGAAAAATATTTGTAGTAACTTTAGCATAAATATTTTGTTTATATCTAAATTATGATATCTATATACCGCTTCTGATAACAGTATGGATGTTTCTTAATAGCAAAACTTTTAGGGCATGCATATATGCTTTAAAATACAAGTAATTTGTTTTGATCAAGGTTACCGCTGTTACAAATTTTAAAAACTTTGTCTTTAATTGTCTGAAACAAATTCAATCACCTTCATTATTGTGTAAGTCCAACATTACCAAATGCACGCTCCTTTAGCTGTAGCAGAATGTAATTCTGTAGCTGGTTCGCTATCGCTTTCTAGATCCAATAATGTATTCTGGTTCATCAAATATGAAGACACTAATTGATCAAAAAACATCAATACCATTTCCACCATAACTGATATTATTATAACAAACATCTACAATAGAAAGATTCATAGTACTATAAAAAACCATTGATGTAAGGTGACAGTGAACAAATTCAAGAAAAAAAGAGCCGTCTTTGAAATTTCGAAACTTAGCTCCTAATAGTTTAACACAAAAGCAACAGTTAACCATTCGAAAAATTGCAATAATGAATAAACAGACACCAAACAAGTTTATTAGTACTTATATTAATATAATAAACATCTACAATTACAAAATTTCATTGAGTTGTATATTCAGTAGATATCACAGGTAACAACAAAATAGGCAAATAACTACAGTAGAAGGAAAAGGTTTATCTGCTGTTATTGTGAAAATAATATCATTAAGTAGAAATAATGGATAACAACACTAAACTGTAGTTCAAAGTTAACACGCAATCATGTAACAATTCTGCTTTGCAGACTATCATTGTAGATACTACAGAAACCATGACTTTGTTGAAATATAAACTTTGATGTATGCAAACACGTCACTAAAGACTTCTGATTATACTTCACAAAACCGATTTAATTCATAAAAACCACCCCACGGTTTGTCAATATGCAAAAATTTCTAGAACATTGAAACAGCACAGACTGGAAACACCAAGAAGTGCATATTTCTTAGAACTAGCATAAAAATGCATAAATCTCAGTATCAATTGATAAAACTTTTGTCATGGCTAAATTAAATGTTGTATCACCGAGCTGTTATTGCATTGCAGGTTTATTGTTTTAAATTTTACAAGCTACTTCACATTCATATAAATAACACAAATGCGTTGTTCATACACCAAAACTAATAGTTATATTCATAATGATCTCGACTTAGTTAAAAAATTTAACAGGTAAAAATGTTCATTGTGTTCTGAATTGAATAACCATTACTGATGACAATGAATTAGTCAAAATAAATAGAAGGAAAATGTTTATCCAATGTTATTATAACAAAATAACATTAAATAGAGGCAATAAATAACAATAGTAAACTGTAGTTCAAAGTTAACAGACAATTAGGTAGCAAGTCTACTTTGTAGAATATCATTATAGATATTACAAAAACAGTGACCTTGTTGTCGCTGGGCAAAATTGACTATGTTGGCGACTTTTTTGTTTGTTATTGGTGAGCTGAGAGTAATCATTTTGAATTAATATTCTTGCCTTTTTTATCTCACCCAAACGATGCCTGTATTGCATGCTGCATTGCCTTAATCTACCCATTTTCTAATAGGGTCTGAAGCATGGCATTGATAATACCACCAAGAACCTGCAAAAATTGTATTTGGTTAGAAGGTACGAGTTTAAGGGCAACGATGATGTAATTACGAACCTTCTACCTAAATGCTGCTACCTGCTGTAGATCATCTTTATATAAAGTTCTTTGAACGATAGCCCATGGTTGAATGTAAACTTTTATTACTCATGAATGAACGTGATTTGCCTAATATATTGCAGATCTTATACAAATGTTTGAACCTAGCTTTCAACGTTAGGGTGTAAAATGTAATTGTTGTGAACAATCTTTTGTTTAACACACTTTATGTACTTTAAGCTTTACTTTACTGTAGTTTTAAACTTTGTAAGGTCAGAGAGCTCTGCTTCCCATTTAGTCATCAAGGTTTTCATGCTAAAGGTAACGGTTAAATGAATATAAAGGGTTTGAAAGGAATTGAAGTGAATAAAAGGCTGCTCGTTGAGAAAAATGTCTAAGTTTTCCAATGCATACTTATTTATAACTCCAATCCAATTTGCATGCAAATTATAGCCACTTCACAGGCAACCATGTCAAGCCTCCATTTTTCACTAGTTATTAGGGTCAAGCGCTGAGAATTTTGAGTGGCGCTCCCGCAATGCATCAGAGCTCATAGCTCCACTTTCAATGCTCTTCGATGACCAATTTTTTCCAAATTGTTGTGAACATATGAATCCATGCAAGTTTTATTCATACAACATCGTCAATTACCTTTAATCTGTCAATTAGAAAAATACCATTGAAAAAGACGTATAGAAATTAATTTTTATATCTCCAACAAATTGAGACTGGTGCTCGAAATTATTTGCAAGCTATCTACGTGGAAAATGTGTCAGCTTGTAGAAAATTTATCAGCTTTCTTATGCATGTCAATTTAAGTAACTGCCACAATTTAGATATAAGCTACTGCAGTTTTTTATGCAGTCATGTCGAAGGCTCAAATCGCCCCAGTTATTGCTTTGGTACGCGAGTGTTTTTCCCACCCGGTACCGCGCGATCGCTAAAGGGTTATTTTTTTAAAGATTTTGTTGATGATACTACGGCTGTGCCCAATACCGCTGTACTGGCAAGCCATTTTCATTATCTGCAAAATTGAGCATTAGGCCTAGATTTTCTTACATATATACCGCTATTTCTATGACAACCAACTAAACTCTGTTTATATTTTTAAATTCTTCATAATTTTTTTGCATATAAATACAAAAATCTAGATAATTATCACAAATTCTTGATATTGGCTGCTTTGAGGTTTTTAAATGTAAAAAAATGCGTGCATAGGTTTTTGTTTCTCAAACTTCAACACCAGATTTCATAAAACCATGTTTTCGCACTAATGGTAAACATGCATTCAGTTTATTGGCCATAAAATCTGTTGTAATTAAGCTGGAATAAACTTTTTTTCTCACAAAATAAATGATAAATTTTTCCTTCTGCTAGTGTGAATAGCTCTAAATCTCACACACCCAACTTAATCATGGTTTCTGTGATCATGACCCATTTTTTCACTTTGGTTACAGATCGCCGTCAAAACCATTTTACATTCAACACAAACACCTTGCAATTTGTGTATATGGCACAGCAGCCATTTTCTTTCTAATATTACATTTATCTTATTGCAGGACAGAGATATAAACATATAATATGTTCCTTTTATTATTGCTGCCTGTTGTACATAATAATCATCAGTACATTGCAGTTACCATTGCAGTTCTCCTATTGCACTGCAGTGCCATTTGACTTTTAACATTGCATTTCTCAACCAGCAGTACCCTTTCTTTTTCCCAATATCACTTTGGTTGCGGGTTGTATGCCAGGATAAATTATCATTTTTAAAACCCATTTCAAAATCCACCATTTGTTTTTCTTCATCAGTAATTTTCAATTGCTTTGTCTCATTTTGAAATATTCCGTTACAGCGCAACTGTAACCTTGTAATCTTTACAACTACAGTGACTTTGCTACGCTGTAACAAATTCGAATCATTAGTGTGCAACCGTGATGACACAATTTCAATCTTCATATTTGGCTATTGAAAATTGTACATGTTATTGCTAAACTAACTGAAAAGTAAAACACTTTCAAAAAGGCATTTCCGTGTAGGAGTTACAACTATACATTCATTCTCAATTTGGGTAGAGACACTACCCATGTACGCTACAGTGATGAACTTAGCTTTGATATCTTAGCACTAAATGTGCTTAGGATGTATATAGTTGCAAAGAAACCAACAAATTAGAGACGTGCAATGCTGTGATCACAGTTTAATAGCAAATATCCACTATAGCACTAGCAGCTTGTGGCATCGTTTCTAGCGCATTTCATGTAACTGATAAAATTTAAACATAATTTATGATTTTGTTATAATATTTTTGATGAATTGCTAAATTAAAAATAATGTTCAATAATACTGGCAGTCACACTCCGCCAATAAATGTAATGACTCTGTAGCCTAGTTAGTAGTGCGTCCGACTCCCTTCACTATCAGCAGGTTGGGTGTGGAAGTCCCAACAGGGGCAGTTGTTTTGCTTTGCAACTCTTGGCAATTAGACTTGACAATTTATAAGTGGCAACCACAAAAAGCAGCTATGCATATAAATCCCTACCCACAATGGTAATCCATAGACTACAGACCTCTAAGTTTGGGAGATAGCACTGATACCTATTGTAATAAAACCTAATTAAATTTCATAACTGAAAGATACCAATGTAATTTTTAAAAAAGGCAAAGTAATTTGAAAGCCATTTTTATGCCTCATTGCCTTTATGACAAGTGAAAAGCTAGATTTGATTAATGGATACATTTTGAAAATGAAGATTTTATATTGGAGTGAAAATATTATTGTTGCTTGTTCAGAGTTGAACTTGGTCATTACAAATTTTCGTAATATAAGAGCATTTACCATCTATATGTGTGTCTGTCTATAGCCACAATTAAATGTTGTATACAAAGTTGCACCAAATGTGACTTAAACCTATGAATTTTCAGG
Organism: Watersipora subatra; assembly: GCF_963576615.1. Taxonomy (NCBI): domain Eukaryota; kingdom Metazoa; phylum Bryozoa; class Gymnolaemata; order Cheilostomatida; family Watersiporidae; genus Watersipora; species Watersipora subatra. The sequence continues at coordinate 47,198,846 of NC_088713.1, forward strand.
TTGACCGACATTCTAACCCCTGGTTTAATCATTGCCCCTTTACACGTCAGAGTTATTGTTTGCATACTTATTACTTATACTTATTACATACTTGTTACAGCACGACACGACATACTATTGCAACTCTAGTTTATTATATAATATACAGGAATATAATTGAATTTCATAATTAAAATTTATAATTGATTAGGATGCTGAACACTTGTAAAGAGCTTGAATAAAATGTTTTAAAATTATTTTATTATTCATAATATTAAGGACAATTATAATGCATGTTTGAATTTTGGCTATATTGTAAAATATTTTACATATGTCGAGTAAAAATATCAAAGTACAAATAACCTTCATTCATTTGGACAAATACAGACTAGGCATGTTTAGACATTGGAATTTGAGGACAGTAGATTTCCACCATACGGCATTACATCGTTCGAGGGTCGACATCAAAAAGTGATAATTTCATATAGATAGGTACAGAAACTTATAGTGATTATTTAATGCAAAAATTTTATGCACTCTAAAAGGAGAAAAAACAATCAGACCTGGCTGACAGAATTATAGTCAGAATGACCTGACTCTGGCTTGCAAGGACAGTAAAAAAACTGATCAAGAGCTGTTAAGTTTGCCAAGCAGCAAACCATGAAATGACAAAAATTGTTCGCTGCAAACCAAAAATTTATGCATAATGCTTATGGTAAAAATAACTGTTGACCTGCTTAAATTGTTGCTGCCAATGCCAAAAAGGAAAAAAATAAACCTTAGTGCTGACTGACCATTTTACCAGATGATAGATCATTTGGTCCTCCCAAAAGCAATGAATCTAGTGGAGGCCAATACACTGGATGAACGAATATTAAGCTATATTGGCTTGCTGGAACAGATCTACATTGGCCAGGAGACACAGTTTAAGAGTCAGTTAGTAACTGAGCAGTGCCATCTATGGCGGAGAGGGAAGTTGCACACCCACTTTACCACCCTCAAGTCAAGTAAAGCATTACCAACAGCAGCTGTGTGAATCACTCCGAGCGCACTGCTGACAAACGACCAAAATATGTGCGATATACTGTACTACTTCATCTACTAAAGAAGTTGTATCAAAGTAGGCTTCATTCAACAAAAGGGGAGATTACTAACCCACTGATACATTGGTAAAAGTTACTCAAACAGGACCAGCTAGAGTTATATGATCTGCCCACAGAGGCTCCGCCAATTAGAAGATTGTCTGTTAAGATGCCAACAAAATGAAAGAGGTACACATGACTCCCAGAGAACAGTAATTTTCCATTTGGCGAAAATATTAAAACGAAATGAACTCTATGTGCCAAAATACTGGATTCGACTAATGAACCATTAGAAGAAAAAAGCAAACAACGGTAGGCTTCAGGTCAAGTGTGTGGGACTCTACATACATGTCGTGGTAAAAGTTTTACCCAACTATACGTGAATGATAGATAGTCTGAAACAAAATTTTGTGCAACATGTGAACAACCTTAAACTATTTTATATTTGCCCAGAGGTGCTAGAACAAGTGCCAGTTAAAGTCGAGCCTTGCAGAAGCCCGATGTGACAAAAATCAGATCAAAGAAAAAGCTAAAGCTTAGCTAGAAGCTTAAAGTTGACAAAGCAAAAAGTAAAATCTTTATTACTACTTTCGGTCATGTGCAAGAATATGACTAGTGTGCCATATGTTAGTTTTTAATAATATAGCCAGTTGAATAAGAAGTTAACAATTTATATTTAGTAGAATTGGTAAAATGAAACATTTTAACAATATTCATTAGATTTATGGATTGTAGCAATTTTGCATTGATGAGATTTTATTAGAAATAAATGATTTTTTAATTAATAATGGATATGGCGGTAAATTCTATACATCTACAAAGCAATAAATTTGTAAATAAAAAGGTTGAAGATAATTGTATTATATTTGCTACATAGACTGCCTGTTACAAAATGCTACTGGTGCTACTAGAATATACCATTTAAAACAGGGCTTCAGTAAAAATTTCATCTAGATTAAACAAGTGCAAAACTTACTAAAAGCTTTGCAAAGAGTGAGAAGAAAAAGTCACAAACAGCACTCATTGGTATCTAATTATTTTCACAATATTACTAAGGAGAAGACAAAAGCTAAGAAAGATGAAATACTCAAAACCCCGAAGCAATGCACTATAATCTTGTAAGTCAGTAAACAGGGTGGCACATCATTTTGTGCTGCTTGGTATATTAGTTGTCTTTTGACAGTAATTTTGTCTGTTTGGACCAATAGATCAGTTGTTAAGTTTGATAAACGTTAGAATATATAAGATGTTGCATAATCATCTAAAGAAATATTGGTTTGAAGATTTTTTGGTAAAAGTTCTCTCAATTTTCCTGACGATACCGATAATTTTTTTACCCTCTTAGGCATATTTCTGATCAGAATGAAAGGGTTAAGCTCTTTATGATACCAGTATTCAATCAAAGGCAAATCAAAATCATTGAACCCATTCGAATAAAATATTTTCATTGTCAATTTTAAAAACGGTAATGCTGAAAGACTTGAGTAAATAAGAGCAGCTAATCTGCAGATACAATTCTATATGTAAATCAGATTTGCACTATGAATACCTGTTTACTTGTCATGATAATTTTACTGGCTTCACCTGAACATTTTTTAGTTTAGGTCAAAAGAGGTAAGTTGGTATTATACGTAATAATACATAGTATATACATTACTTAATACACAATGCCTAATATAGATATATATATATTTGAAAAATTATTATGAAGAAAGTAAACTTTTAGTATTTGCGTTACAAACTTGTTTCATGCGCAGCACTCATCAGACGTGATTGTACTAAAATGAAAAGCTTTACCAAATGCTTTACATTCGGTAAAGCTTTTCATTTTAGTACAATCGCGTCTGATGAGTGCTGCACATGGAACAAGTTTGTAACGCAAATACTAAAAGTTTACTTTCTTCGTAATAATTTTTTAAATATTTCATACTCCACTAATTATCTTATAGGTTTTTAGTGTAGAGTTCTCTATTTTTATGCTTTTCCACCTGCTTTTAGTTAATATATAAATATATTATTGTACATATATATATACATATATATATAAATATATATAATAATATATATATATGTATACATATATATATATATATATATATATATATATATATATATATATATATATATATATATATATATATATGTATATATATATATATTAATATTTACAATATATACAAATATATACAATATATAGAATATATATACATATTTGAAAAATTATTGCGTCTGATGAGTGCTTCGCACGAAACAAATTTGTAGCGCTAATACTAAAAGTTTACTTTTTTGCAATAATTTTTTAAATATTTCATACTCCACTAATTATCTTTTAGGTTTTTAGTGTAGAGTTCTTTTTTTATATGCTTTTGCACTTGCTTTTAGCTAATATATATATATATTTTAGCTATTTATATATTTATATATATTTATATATATATATATATATATATTTATATATATATATTTTATATATATATTTTTTAAATTACATGATTTGTAATAAAAAGAAGTTGAAAATATTATGCTATTCTGCATTGCTAAAGCCATAGCCACGCACATGAAACATTTGTACAAATGCCCCAGGGGTATTCTATGTAGAAAGTAAATGCTGTTGTTATGTGATTATGTGTATTATAAATCAAAAATACCAAATACTGAAGAATAAGTTACATTGCAATGTCTATGTTAGACAAAAATAATATTTGGCGGTAATATGCACTAGTATTTATCTACTGAGTGTTGAAACAAGTGCCAAGTCTATGCCATCATTTTACCCTCCCAAATTCGCTTTCTATTAAAAACGAGTCAGCTCTCAGCTGTCAAAGATATTGGTTTTATACTTGAGTGTTAAATAGACACCTGTCAAAACAATCATTTCTGTTTGCTGTATCTGGTTGAGCATTCTTACTGGGATTATACTCCGTGTATTGAACCCAAAAATTTGATGAATTTTTACGTCAGCGCTGATTGTTTGGCAAACATAAGTGGCCATCTGAAAATGGTAAGTGGTGAAAAGCCGATTCTAAGCACCAGCTATCAATCATTGACAACATAACTTAGTGTTGTTTTATTGATTGTCACATTTGTCAAATTGACAAAGTCAATTTGTGGTAGGTTGTTGCCAAGTCATTACGCTGTACCGGGCGCCAATCAATTATTATATAAATGTATGTTAAAAGACACAACTGTGGAAAGCTCACAAGCTAAACAGCTGTACACGGAACCAACTGTATTTTCATACGGGGAGTATTACATTGGAGGTAAGCAACAATGTATAAAATATGTTTTTAAAAAGATTTTTATACTCCTGGTATAATATAAAATAATGAAGCATAACAAAGTTTAGATTAGTGGAAGCATAAAGATTTCAGTTGTTCCTGTAAGTTATGAGTGAGCAGTTCACAAATTATGTTGTTTTCTGTTAGCTTTTTTAAAAACTTTATTGTTGTCACACAATTGATGGAGAAATTACATTCGACATGAATTCAAAAACTGAAATTTGAGCTCACCTCACTTCCGACTTTGTTTGCTTTTTCGGAAAATGCTTTGCTTGTAGCCAAGTATAAAATTTATTATTTATACAGGTAAAAAAAAGATGTCCATTAAAAAGATAAACTAAATACGTCACTGATGACTTTCGCAAAAAAATGGAAGTGACACAGTTGAATCTCTAGGCAGTCTGACACACCAAAGCAGCAAAAACCTCTACAGCTACGGTGAGCATTCCTTCACATACTTGTACAGATGTATTAGGCTTATGCAATATTTGGGGGTAGGTGGAAACATTCCTTAGTTAAACAAATTGTTTACTACCCACAAATCTCAAATACAGCTAACAGAATTTGTGTACCAGTTATATTTTTACTCAGATTACCCAAAACACAAGTAGAGCTAAATGTAGTTCCTACCGTAACATATGGAAACTAAACCTGAATTTCATTTCATAAACTACATGTAGCTTGAAATGTAGCCACGAATCTAACTTATATGATTTTGAAAAATATTGTTAGCAATTTGACAAGTTAAAATTTGTTTATTGTAGCGAAGCGCTTTATATCTTGTGATCACCCAAGATTTTTTGTTGGCTAATAAAATGATTTATTGCATGCGTTGGTGAATTAAATGATAACTGTTTAGATTAGTGATTATTTTCTTTATATTTTTTATATCAAGTACCAACACTTGCTAGAAGTTATACATTATTGCTGATCAGTGATTATCATTAAATAAAGCGTTTACGCAAATGATTAGAGGGGAATAGTGGATAAAAATGCAAGAACTATTGCTAACCTTTTTTCTATCGAGTAGATTCACCACCCAGTAATGTGAACATGTGAACCCTAGTTACATAACATTGCTTAACTTTTATCTATCAGATAGGTTTACTACCCAGTAATGTGAATAAGTCAACCATAGTAGTCATCAGTATATAAAGCCAATAAAGATCTAACTCAGAGTTTTATCTAATGCTTGACTATATTTGAGGTTTCCATACAAGAGTCTAGGCCCCAAATGGCCTGATGATATAGTGATGCTCTGGATGCATCTTCCAGCAGTCAAAATGTGTTATTTATACCAGCTGAACTAATTTTCTAATTCTATTCCATTCATGTGGAAATTTATTTATTTACAATTGCAAACCTCCTTTCTATAATATAGGTTTAGCATCCAGTAATGTGGACCAGTAAACACTAATACTAATCTATATATAATAACGTAGAAAGCCAACAGAGCCCCAGCTTAGACTATTGCTGGTCTAATAGACTATTAGACAAATAATATATTGTTTGATTATTCGTTTGTTAGTTTTATTTTACATTAAATCATAACAGACTAAGATGATAAAAAAGTAAAGTACAATGTGGGAACATATGCGTAGTAGTATGGGTATTCAAGTCACAGAGCTTGAATAAGGTAACTGAAGAGATTGTTGATGAAAAAATCATAGCTTTTTAAGCATAAGAAATTGGAAAATTTCTATTTCAGAAATTCTAGCAAATAATGCTTCAAATCAGCCCTGGAACCATCATGACCATTAATATTCTTCAGCCAAATTGGCAAAGGATTCTATGTTGCTGACATTTAATACGCAACCAGTGAAAGCCTATACAGGTCAATAGCCAGTAGAAGTCTATAGCCCGCAGTAGAAGATGAGAAGGGGAAGAAATAATAAAATTAAGAAATGATGTGTGTTGTTATGTGTTGACAAGTTAAATTGATGTTTAAATTGCTTAAATGCTATAAGACATATTTCTAGTTGGTACAACTGTCATTTAGGCAAGACACAAGATTATGCTAAAAAGTGTTTATATTATATTATTCTATGCAACCACTCATTGGTGACCAAAATTTTGTTCCAGTAACTCATTGGAGCATTTTCCTATGATTTCAAGCAATAAAATATTTTGCTGTTAATTAAAGTATTATATAAAACCAAAAGAGGCATTTCTGGTGAAGTCAATAAAAAATTGGTAAATAAGTCTCAACCTTTGTCACAGTAGCTTTTTAAATAGGTCTATGTTTTCTGAACAGTTTAGTGTACTATCCATTGTAACATTTCATAAAAATGTTGTTGCTAATCAAAGTTTATTCAGTAGATTTTAAATAACTGGGTAATTTGTATTGTCAAAATTCAATGTTAATTTGTTTTTGTCACACCAACTTTTTATCATGTCATATTATTTGTTAATTATAGGTATATCATTATTCAAGATTTAAGTTGTCTAAAATAAGTTAATATTGTCAGCACACAAATAGTTTTAAGTTTATCAGTACTCTTAATAAGATCATTGATATTTAGATAAACTAGTGTTGGTCCAAGATGGATCCTTGTAGTACTCACTATTCAATCACTAAAGGTTGGGGCAGTGTATGGGTCCATTGCAACAGCACAGGTCTTTGACAACTTGATTATAAGAGAGTAACATGGATGTGGTTTTTAGCATCTGGTATGCGATATTCATACTGGCTCGAGTGATCTTTGTCTTTTTCCATACCCGGTGCTTTTTTTAAAATGAAAACATACTAGTTAGTTTTCACTTTTGCCAATTTGACCCTTGTATGTATGTTTTCAACAAGGAATATAATGGTTAATACGTCAAGTGTAACGCACAATCATTAGATATAACATAAATTTCTTACAAACAAAGATGATAGAAAACAGCGAATACATATTATTCGTGTATAAATGCAGGAGATGAGCAAAACATAAAATAGACTAGATTGGTTTGGACTTAATTATGAGTGGAAGTAAATCTGATTACCACTTCAATGCTTAATAAACCTACCAAAATATTATATGAAGGTTATGTAGCCTTAATCGGTTTGCAGCAAAAGTTGATAGTAATTGACAAAGTTTTTTAATGGTTTTTTGCGTGTGTTCCTCACTAATAATCAAATACTAATTGAGTGCTCAACAATTTATAGGTAATAAAAACTGCTCATAACACCGGCAGCTAATGTAGTTGCTATTTATGACCTTGAGTAGACTAGTATACGTATTGCTACGCTTACTAATAAGAGCTGTAAGAGCAAGCTTTTGTGACATTCCGTGTAATCTCAAGTTGTTATGCGTACTTTAACCCAGATAAATACTATCTGCCAAAATAATCTATTTTATCCTGTGTAGCTTAATGGCTCACCTCGTTGCCTTGTAAATAGAAGGTTCCAGAACTTAATTTTCTGCGATACTGCTTATTCTTATATATATATATATAGTACTTTATTGGCAATAATTTCATTTCATAAATATAAATGTTTTTCAAATTAGGCCATAAAACAATAGTAAAACAAAAAAAAGGGAAAAAAGCAACAGTTAGTCATTAGAATTAAATAAATAGTCTGACAAATAGTGTTTAAAATGCCTTTCTCTGCTAAAAGAACGGATATTTGGTGGAAGATTGTTAAAGCAGCTGGCAATGACATTTTCAAAAAGATTGTTTGTGATTGTATGCAATTTTTTCATGTCACATAAGTTAAAATGAGTTAAGAACCTGTAATTGTCCTGTAAAAAACGAGGACACAAACCATGAAAAATCTTGAAACATTGAATTGAAGTCAAATAAATATTTAGCATAGGCAGAGTAAGAAGACGGAGAGATTTGGAAAGATCATTTGTTGGAATAATATATGCAGGCATATGCAGGCATATTCTTTACTTTTTTTTAATTGCAATACCTAAATATGAGATGTAGAAAAACCAACACTTAGATTGCTACATGTGTATAAATTGTATCTTTGCATAAATTGTAATAAATAAAGGTTAAAAAGGATGATACTCTACACTGTTGAAGCCATGTTGATGCACATGCAATGCATTTGTACAAAAATTGTTAAGGGCAATCGATCCAAATGTAAAGGTTGTCGTTACATGTTTCTGTATAATTTCAGCTAAAAAGACAAATAACCATGGAATAAGTTACACTGCAGCTTCTGGGTTAGACAGAAAAGCAAAGAGTTTAAATTTAACGAGCACAGGTAATTTCTAGTAAGTTTTAAACCAAGGGCCAATTCGATGCCAACACGTTACTATCCCAATTTTGCTTTTTATTAAAATTCGGTCAGGTCTCAGCTGCCAAAGATATTGATTCTCTATTTGAATAGTAAAGACAACACCCATCAAAATAATAATTTTTTTTAAAGTAGATGGCTGAGTAGCATCATTGGGATTATACTCGGCAATCTCAAGAAAATTTTTTAAAATTTTCATGTCACCGCTGATTGTTTAGCAAAGTCAAGTGGCCCTTTAAAGTTGCCAAGTAGTAATAAACTGACTGCAAGCTCCGGTTAGTTATGGTTACCATCATATATGAGTGCGGCTTTTATTGATTGTTACTGAGTCAATATGTTTTTCTGGGTTTCATCAATTCCTATATGAGTGTGTGTTGAAATACTCTGTCATAACTGTGCTACAGTATTCTTTATGAACAGTCTGACAATCAAGCTAAGCAAGCGTGTATGAAATATTTTCAAAATTAACTTTGTATATTAGGCGCAACATAACAAAGTTAAAGACACAAAGATTCACAACTGTAAAATCGTAAAGGTTTAGTGATTCCTTGAATTTTGCTGTGATTAAATAAAAACTTATATTACGGTATGTTAGCCTTTCTTATAAACTTTAGTATTGTCATTCAATTGATGGAGACACTACTTTTTTAAAAGAATTTAACGGCAATCTGATGTAAGGATGTGCTTGCTAAATCTATTGAAAAGCAAATGTTCATGTAAGCTCAGTTAAAATTGACTTACTTTGTAAAATATTATTAAAATATACAAGTGATTTTCTAGTCAGGTTGACAAAACCTAAAGCTTCTAGCTTACAATAGGAGGCAAGATTTTCTAAACCTCATACCTGCAATGAATGGTGTGGTGTAACAACTAATCAACAAATAGAACTAAAGTCACTATGCAAGCAGAAATAATCATTTGACTCTAAGTTTGAAAAATAGTGGTACACACATTTTAATAACTTTAGTGAAAGTATAAACATAAAAATTAAAAGGTCATAGTAACATTTTGAGATTTACCAGGTCTAACGACTGAAATTAGACCTTATATCACTTTAGAAGCTGTTATTTATTACACAGAGCTGCTTTTAACCTGGTTTAAAATTAGTTATTTCTGCAGGTCAGATACTTGTGACTCCTTAGGCAGTTCTCTATAATAACACCACGCACATCGATATTGCCATGGTGACCATTGTTCAATTGTACAAATATATTTGGTTCAGTCAATAAAGATTGGCAGGGGGAACATTTCTCAGTTAAACGAATGACTTACATGTACCATACACAACTCTCAAATACAGCAAACAATTTGTGCATCACTCATGTATTTATACAAATTGACCCAAAACTCATCTAGAGCTAAAAGTATTTGCTGATGATACCCATAGAAAGTAAAACTGAAGTTTCATTTTATAAATTAACCTAAATGTCCGCTAGAGAATCTAACTTACATGATTTTAAATAACACTACTAACAAATTTAAAGTTAAAATTTTGTTTTTTTTGCAGTAAAATCTTTTGATATTTATAACTTGTAAAAAACTGTCTTATCCTAATGAATTGATCCCTTCCCTGCACTGACAAAATATTAAACCAATATGATAATAGTATTTGTTTGAAACAACGGTTGCTTTATTTTTGGTTTTTAGGTACAAACATTTGACAGAAGTGTTACATCATTGCAGACCTGTGACTATTATCACATTCAGCCATTCTTTGTATGATCAACAAGGTCATATAATAAAACTTTACTGAATAAAGGTAAGTACTTTAACAACTGCGTTTACACTGAATTTAAGGCAGCGAAAGGCAGAAATTTTCAGAAACGCATTTTTAGAAACTGGCTATTATTACAGTGTTGGTACTTCTTTTAACTTCGTTTTAACTTGGTTATTTATACAGACCAAAGAGAATAAATTCAACAAAGGAGACTTAGTAAACACATATTGATGACTTCAGCAGAAAAAACTGATTTGACATTGGTGGCTTTCTAGGTAGTCTTCCATAATAACAGCAGAAATATTGGTAATGTTGGGGTGAGCATTAGTTAAGATAAACGGACCTTATTAATTTAGTCATTATATATTGGTAGGTGGGAGCATTCCTCAGCTGAATGACTAACTTACTACACACAATTATTAAATACAGCTGAAAAGTTTTTAACTTTTTTTCAAAAGAGCCTTTAACACATGTACAGCTAAATGTAGTTCCTAATGTAATAAATAGAAACTAAACCTGAGTTTTTATTTTAAAAACCAGCCTAAAGTGAGCTGAAATATCTAACTCATAAAATTTTGAATGAAACTGCCGTTAATTTGATAGGTTAAAATTTTTTTTCCTGAAGGAAGCTTCTTGATAAATTATTTTGCAGATAATTTTGGTATCCTAACGAAATGATCTATTCCATGCAATAATAAAATATTAAACTAATGTGTAAGCAGTGATTGTTTACATCAGTGTGTTTATATTTGAGGCTTTAGTTAAAAGACCTGCTAGAAGTGCTACATCATTGTGGATCTGTGACTATCATCCCATACACCATTTCTGTGTTTGATTGAGAGGATCATCTAATATAATTTTTTACTAAACAAAGGTAAGTGCTCAAACAACTGCATTTAAGTTGTTTATACAGTAGTAACAAAAACCAAATTTGTGTCTGCTGCTGTAGAAGCTTTAGCTCAACTAGGTCTATTGATATCCTGCACTCTCAAGATCCTTCTATTTCATTGCCTCAATCTTTATCCTCTTCTTACTCTTTCCCTGTTTTGCCCTTTCAAGCTTTTGCTCATTCGCCCATTCGCCCATTCGCCCATTCGCCTCTTCCCCCATTCGCCTCTTCGCCCCTTCGCCCCTTTGCCCTTTCATCTCTTTGATTTTCATCCTTTCCTCATTTTGCCTTAATAACCTTTAACCCTATCACCCCTTCAATTTTTTGCTACTCCGCATTTTCACCTTTTTCAACCGTTAGGTCCTTTTGCCTTTTTGTCCTTTTGCCATATGGTCGTTTGTGCTTTTACTCTTGCGCCCATTTGCCTGAAAAAGTCAGTAAATTGTAAACATGTAAAGTTAGTAAATATGTATTGAAGATCATTCATTTTAAAAATTGTTTATTGGACTCACTCATAATGGAAAAAACTCAGTTTTCCTTTACTATGACTTTGTTCCATCTGCTTTATTTATACTGGTCGGTTCGGTGGTTTGGTGTATACTGTGAGGGCTGAGTAACAACTGCCTAAGATACATAAATACCACCATAAGTAACTAATCAGTATATGAATAGGTCCTATAATAGTTCTTCCTACCAAATTAATTTATTACTTGGATATACAAAAGTATTTCTTTATTTAGTTATTACGTAAAACCTAATATTTAACAAGGGCGGGTAACAATAATTATGAATTTTGGACCACTTGGCCCATAGGAAAATATTTTTATAGTGAATTGATTGTCATAAAATTTTACTTTAGCTGATGCCAAATAATACCACAACTGGCCTGAAGAATGAAAACAAACCTTTGTTCAGCCATTTTCAAAATGGCAATGATGTAAGAATTTAATAACTTTTCTAAAATGTTAAAGTTTCTGACATTATTATTATTATCTATACATATGAAAACCACAATGAAAAAAACAGAGATGTCCCACTTTTGCAGTTTCAAGCAAATCAATTTTTAAAATGTGAGACTGGATCACGCAATCAAAATACAGCTTTTGACAAATATATGTAGTTTGATTGACAGATACATAGTTTGGTGTTTATAAAATAATTTTTTTAATTCAGAATATTTGTTTTTTGTAATTCAGTGGTCAAAAATGAACACACATGTTGGCAACGGACATCACCTATTCTTCTATTTGAATGCACTAAAAAGGTATTGTTCAATTAAACATTACATTTTTTCCACTTCAAACTAAATTTTACAATAATATAAGTACAGTAGCACAACCAGTAATTAATAACAGTTTCAAGGTTTACAACAGTGTCTAAATCTCATCACTATCTGCTGTCACAACATCACTGGTTGTAAAATTGTTCAAATATGGTTGATTCTCTAGTTTGCAAAGTTGTTTAAGGACCTGCCAATCTTGGTATTTTGCTTTGCTGACTGGCAATCGACTGATGGTAATGATAGTTGACTGAGTTCAAGGAGGAAACTTACACAGTTTTTTAATAGCACTCTTGATGTAACTGCCATTTCACTATTCTCTAAAAAACGCCAAGAGCTTTCTTTCTGTATTCACAGCTTTCACTTGATGAAGTTTTTATTGAGCAAGTTGTCTGGTACATATTTTTAAGATATTCTGTGTTATTAAAGAACTTTGAGCGGTTAAGATAAATTATATTAAAGGGTTTAGAAGGCTTGCAAGCATTTCAAAACAACTTTATCCAATTAGACGGTAGATCTACATGTGACTTGCAACTCACTGCAGTCTTGTCTTAATTGCAATGTAGGTAAGAATGTTCAGACACTGAATAGCTTTTTGTGCTTTATATATATATATATATATATATATATATATATATATATATATATATATATATATATATACATATATATATATATATATATATATATATATATATATATATATATATATATATACTTTTGGCTTCTGTACACTCATCCAATTATCAGCTTATCTAACTCTGCATAACAGCGTATTTAATACTGGAGTATGAAATTCATTTTAGACATTTTATCTGAAGAGTGTGATACTGAGTGTACCACATGAAACTATTAGTAATAAAATGTTTAACTTATAGAGTGAAGTTCCACTTATAAATATTTTATAATTTAGCTCTGATTTATCATTGAGCACTCTATAACGAACTGTGCAGCGTCCACTTTGTCTATATATATATATATATATATATATATATATATATATATATATATATATATATATATATATATATATATATATATATATATATATATTGATACTACCAAATTTCTATTAGAGAACAGCAAACAATTAGAATGTTTAACTTATAGAGTGAAGTTCCACTTATAAATATTTTATAATTTAGCTCTGATTTATCATTGAGCACTCTATAACGAACTGTGCAGCGTCCACTTTGTCTATATATATATATATATATATATATATATATATATATATATATATATATATATATATATATATATATATATATATATATACACATATATATATATACACATATATATATATATACACACATATATATAGATGGGTGTATAAATGTATATAGATGGGTGTATATATCTAAATACATATGTATATACACCTGTATAAAGCTATGTACGCATTTTACAGAAAATATTTGCGATTATCATTGCCTCTAATGTCAGTTTCATGATCTGTTCTTGCAATCAACAGACTGCTACTACAATTTAAGGTGATGGTTAATGTCCCTTTCTTTTTCCGATTTGCTCGTGTTTTACCTGGATTGCCAGTTGTAATCCTTTTTAATGTTTTCCTTGTTGATTAGTTGGTTTTAAAATGTGAGAGATGACAACTCTTGGAGTGTGGGTACATTGATGTGATTTAAGATTTTTTTCTCAGTATGGACACTTCTGGTTTGTCAATAATATGAATATTTCCTGCCACAAAAAGGTTGTATTTTATGAGATAAGTGTATCATCTGAACATAAAAATGACACAATGATTCAATTATTCAATTACAATTTTCTAACCAAGATTTCTCATACAACTGAGTTGTTCATCTACTTCTACATGTATATACATAATTATTTCTCAAAGCATGTCATCCGTCTTCTGTTCTCTGTCATCTGTCTGCTTTCCAGCTATAGATCTTAAAATATTGATATTTTGCATTTTGACAGATTGGAACTCAAGTCGATTTTTGCATCACCAAGTGTTTCATTCAGATTCTCTACCTCTGAGCTAAAATGCCACAGTGATCATATACTTTTTCATATAAAATGTACAGCATGCGCGTGCTAGTTATTTTAGCATTAGGTTTTCTACCAAATATTTTGAGACTTGTTTGCTTCCGAGTTTGAAAATAAATTCGGTTCTCGACTAAACTGTAGCATGCTCATTTTAATCAGCAAAGATCCGGAAATGCTTGGAAACGGGATAAGCATTTTAAGCTTCATAAATTCTTTACAGAAAAGAAGAAACCATGCGGGACGACGCCTCCTATACCAAATAAAGTTGCTAGGGAGATAACCCTTCTAGTCAAGTTACCCTAAATTGTTTTGGAGGATGAGTCTCCTTTAAAAACATAAAGTATACAGGCCATTGCTGTTTATACTTTTTTCCTACGATTTTTGATGTATCTGTTGCATTTTTGCTGTTTCATTATCAATTTTTGCAATTTTTAGTACAGAATTTTAACATTTTATGCTTTGGATGTTTTAAAAGCCAAACATACGAAATGTTTATTTTTGCTTTCTTTTTCCATTATCATTAATATAAATCATTTTAGCCCACGACCAAACACGAGCGAAGCAATTGGTAGGGAGATTTATGATAAATGCAAATGTGCACTCAACTCCCGGAAATTATTCATCAACAATGAGACGAACCCTTGTCTCAAAATTTCATTAACAAATTTAACCATCGTTTTGTAGAGTCGTTGAAGTATAATAACAATACAAAACACATATAAGCCTATTTAAATATGTTACTAAGTCTTTGTAAACCGTCGGCATTATCTTAAAACTTACCCATCTGATCGGATTATACACAAATAGACAGATTTATTTTGCCGAAAATTGTTATTAAAACTTGCTAAGCCTCACTTTTATCAAAGTTAAGACCGGAAATTGGAATGCCGAGCGACAGAGAATGGAAGGATTAAGTTGTGCACATTTCACACAAAAAATAACGAGCACATTTCACCACTCTATAGCATTGTCGAATTGCCAAAGGTTTCTGTAATTAATGTAGGAGTACAGAAATCGTTTCATTATTGCCGATTTCAAAGTAACTGACATTTTAGACCCATTTGAGTACTTTGGTATTCTAACTGATGTCCAACGAAGTGTAAGTAACAGAAATGATGATGATATTCTTTCTAACGATTCTTATGAGATTATTACGATATTTAATTATAAGTTTGAATATTCTTGTTGATACTTCTTGATATTGTTAGCTATGACGTTTTGAAATGTCAACAAAATTGTGCATTGGTTTTCTATTATTATTGTATCACTATATTAATAATATTGGTTATTCTAATAATATCAGTGCGTTTTACTTCTAATATTGGCCAATATTGCGTTTCTCCTATTTCAGGGGCAGAGAATTAAACATATAATCTTTTCCTTTCATTATTGCTGTTTGTTTTATATAATAACACCCACACCCAGTACATTACAGCTACCATTGCAGTTATCCTATTGCACTGCAGTGCCATTTGACTGCTAATATTGCATTTCTCAACCATCATTACCCTTTCTTTTTTCCAATATCACTTTGGTCGTGGGCTGTATGACAGTGGATTTTCTAGTTAAACTTAACCTTTTCGCAGGTGAGCTTTTGAGCCTATTTCAGATTGTCATGGGTGAATTAATTTTTTCAAAAAAATATGAAAATTTAGAAACTTTATTGAAATTATATTTTTTTGCTACACTATGGTTGTATGATAGGTTTTTATCATATAACAAGGCATTGTACAAACAGTTTTACACCCCTTGTGCCTACTTGAGCTATTTAAACTACCCTTACACATGTAAATTTTTAAGAAAATTGAAAAATCTGATTGTTGTTGCAACAATGTTATATTGTTGAATAAAACATATTCTGTATTTATATTACAAATAAAGCATTTTACATGTAGAACCACACTTTTTAATGCATATTAGCCACTGTTTAGACTTAGTCCATATCACATATCCATAGTCCATACAGTCTATTTGTTGTCTAGAGTCCATATTGTCTAATTGTGATAAGTGACAACAGAAGCATCGTCATCACTAGACTCATCACTTATATCAAAGTCCATTAGATTGACATCAGAAAAGTTTGAGTCATTGTCTGATTCATCAACTATAAAGTCTGCCAAAACAAACTGGGCCCTTTGAGTTGATCTAGCAGGTCGTTGGGAAGATGAAGCCATGATTATAAAATATTTTTGTGTTTTCAAAAGATCAATGCTTGAATCTCACTAAGTAAAAAAGGCACATAGAAAAGGCATCGACAACGATCGTAAAGCATAAAAGTCATTTGGGGGAAACAGGCTTAGTATCTTACTGAGTAAAAAACATATCGACATTGATAACGATCGCCCAAAACGAGTTGAAATGAAAAGATACATGTCTAAAATGTAGTTATTCAAGACCTCACACGTGTTCTTTTACTTTAAAAGTATTTAATTTAATAGACAAACAAACACAGACCAATAGCAAGTTCTTTTGTTCACGTAAAAGCATAAAATTCGATTCGGAGGAAACAGGCTTAATATCTTACTGAGTAACAAAAACATTGAAGGAAGTTTGCTAACGATCGCGCCAAAACAAGTTGAAATGAGAAGATACATGTCTAAAATGTAGTTATTCAAGTCGTCACATGTGTTCTTTTACTTTATAAAGTATTTAAATGAATAGAACAATGAATACAGACCAGTAGTAAGTCTTAATACGTAGTGCGTGCGATAGCGACATTAATGTCGCACCACCCACTAGGATCGATATCGCAAAACGAAATTAATGTCGCACCACCTGCAAAAGGGCTAAACATGATCTATATATACCCGTTTATATTTTTAGTATGCAGTATACAGTACAGCCTATGGTGTAAAATGTTGAAAAAAGACTTTACCGAAGTATATCTCCATATTTACCCAAGTTTTTCTCATCTTGGGATGGATTAAAATCTACATAATTTTATAATAATGGAAGCAAATGTTTCGGATCTCGAAACACTCGGTTAGCAACGCTAAAACAGTTCCCTAGAATAGGTTCCACTGTAAGTTATTAAAATCTATACGTCGGTGAAATTATGAACTTTTAAATTCACAGTGGTTTGATAACCTTTTCCTCATAATATGAAGTTTGAAAGTTACAGCTGTTTGAAAAAGTTTGAAAACCTTTAAAGTTGTTTTTATTTTCTCTCGTAATTTATTTCAATTACACAAAACCCTTTTATCATGATATGTAGTTAGAAAGTTAGAGTGGCAAATGTTGTTATATGTTAAATATAAATCAATTTTTTGTCCAAAGACTTTATTATTACCCGAGCAACGCCGATTAGCGCAGCTAGTAATAATATAAATCATATTGACATGGAATAGTTCTGTCAGGTTGACTTACATTGCTGCTCCATAATGATTTACACTATTGTTATCAGCCCTGGGATAAGAACCACTGTCATTCAGACGACTAACTGTGTGACCACTGTTTTCATTTTGATCGGTGTTATAGTTAGAAAACCAGTCTGTTCTGTTACACTGTCTGATTGTTCCTGCCTGTAACAACTGTTCATTGCTGTTGATATTAGGATAAAAATGTTTTTATAATCAATGCCAATAGATATCCATTAATTATAACCAGTGAAGTTTTAGTTTTTCTAAGGTAAAGTCAAACTATCATATCTCATTGTTCCTTGCACTACCAGTGTCTGTTTGCTTTATCACTTGCATATGCCAGCACATTTGATATCTAAGAGCTGTATTTCAGAAAACACAGCTGAAAAGAGAAGTACATGTAAGTATATCTTGTAATAATATTAAACAAATTACATGTCGTTTAGGCATTTGAAACTTGAATGTTGTTATGTTGTTTAGGTTAGCGAAATTAGGTTATTATAAATTTTACTATTAGTTTATTTGAATTTGGGGTTTGGTTTCACAGTTTAATATATACTTTTTTTTGCATTATTACAACTTTATTAACAATTTGCTAAATAAATTATTGAATAGCACATTAATAAGCAAAACCAGTATGACAGTAAAAACATTTCCATTATTTGATAGATCATTATAAAATCATTCCAATTGTCTCGAAACTTGAATAATAACAACTCAATACTTACTTGAATAATTACAATAGCATCTGTTCTAATATTTTTGAAGGTATAACTTGTGCTCAATGCAAATAAGCCAGATATCGTTGTGCCTATAACTTCATATTTATTTGCACAAAAGGCTTGTATACCAAATGAACTGGTAAATGTTTTGATTTGCTTTGTGGCCACCAAAATCAAATAGTTCATCTGAGCAGAAAGAGATTTGAGGTCCGAAAGCAGTGTGGAAGGTTTTGAACAGCCAGAAAATATTGATAGTAGTCCAAATAAAAATTAACAATTAAGCGGAGCAGGTGGGGAGTAAAGCAAGCATTTCTTATTTGAAAAAAACAAAAGATTTATGTTTTTTTATAAATACACTTAATGTCACTGTTTTAATGTTTTTCATCATTTTAGATGCTAATTTCATAAACCTTTTTGATTAGCTGATTTAATACAGAAAATTTGATAGCATAATTACTGTAATCAAAACTTGGCTTCTGATGGATCAACCTATGTAACTCATATCCTATTACACATTATAAGCTAGTCTTTGCGACAACTGATAAAAAATAAATGAGTGCAATGTGATTTTATGTAGAACTGTTGTACATAGTTGTAAACTAAAAATATACCTTCAAGTTCGAGTCAAAGAAATATAAAGTTTAAAGCTTCAACCCTTTGCAGTTCATCCTAAAAAATCTTTTCAGATTTTCACGCAAGAAATATCAACATGTAAAGACTTTTCACCCTTCAATGCAAGTTTATTTATCGATTCACAACCCGTTCAATATACATTGTAAGTTATAAAGAGTTTTTGGCATATGCATGTATTGCCCAATACTAAGCATCTTCAAACTTGACTGTTCAGTAGCCAAAAAGATAACGGGTTCAAAAATGTAGAAAAACCAAGTGATGGTTTTTCCAATATTTATATTAAGCAAATTTGTTTGCTTACTGTAGTTAGAATTTGTTACCAATGAGAGTGTATTTCTTTTTAAAACAGATGTAGAAATAAATGCAGTGTTTTTATTGTAATCAAAAGTTTACATTCGAAAATAATTTTTTTACTTCGCTAACAGATATTTGCATCAAGTATTATTCTGCAAAAAAACTTCCAATGCTATAAGCGCTGTTCCTAATAATACCTGGTATAATCCATAAAAGGTTTGAGATGAGTACCAAGCGCACTAAGGATTTTGAGCAAGTAAATGGAGTGAACTATCAAACTATTAAACTCTATATAACTCTGAGAGGCTTTCTGATTCTTAACCCACTCAGGACTGTTCCCGAATACCTCGGGAAGAGTTGTGCTCTCCAGGGCCCATTCCCGAAGTACTCGGGTTAAACTTTGATTTGCTCTATTGCTTAGCTGTTTAGGTACATCGGTTTTATTCATTCACCAAACGAAGTTTAAGAGTCTGAGCATCATTTTGATACCAAATATGTGATTGGACAAGAAAGTTTTAACTAACAAATTATGTGATAGATATCAACTGTTTTGGAAATTTGATGATCGCCATATTGGAAAAGGTTTATCCGAACGATGGCAAAATTTTTAAGTGAATTAGATGCGGTAATCAGCTCAGGGGAAGAAAATAGGAACAAGAGTAATGTTCAAGAAGAAAATGAGAATTTTCTGATGGAAGAAGGTAAGTTTTATGTGGCTATTTATAGAATTTTACCGAAAAAAAAACGATAAAAAGCCGAAATTTTTCTTGTGAATTTCTAACAAACTTTATTTTAACAGTGTAAGATATGGATTTTTTTCATGATACACATGATTATAACATTTTCAATCCAATAAAATTTAGATCTTTTTGCAGCATGAACTCATCACTCTATTACCCCATAATAAACAATAGTTTTATGATTTCCTTGTAGAACTACAAGATAATAAAAATTTCTTATTTCATTTATATCCAATTGTTCAACCCACAATTAGTCAAGCATATAGTTCTCAACCTCAACATCTACTATAAACTAGCCTCAACCACTAGGCTCTAATATTGGTCGATAGGGGACACTTACCACAGTAATCATCTTCATGACTTTCTGTGTTTATATTTACAGTATCAAAAAATATTTGCAATTTGTATTACCAATTGTTAGCTGCAGTAGACTACTTATTTTTAATTTGTTATTAGGTATTTACCCTGAAAAGCTACTAAAGCACAATTTTTTCTAGGCTGTACAAGAAGTTTGAAAGCAAATAGGTTGCTTACTACCGATCATATTTGCTACATGTAGGTGAAGACAGTCAAGGGCTTGTGAGTGATGATGCCATTGTTGATGAGCCTAGGGCTTCAACACCAATATCTGATGAATACTGCATCAACTAACTTATAATGGCAGCAAATATGCATGTGTAGTTGGCATTAAATAACTCTCATCGTGTCATAATTTTTTAATGAACACACCCTTATTATACATGTATATATTGTTTCGTTTTCATGCATATTCATTTTTACTGTATTTTTTACAACATATTTTACTGTATTTTTACACCTATTTTTTTTGCTAGTAATTGATTGTCTGTTAGCTGGTAACTTGAGTATTTTTTATGCATAATATATTCATAATAACCTCTGCAATGCATTTCAATATAAATTAACAAATTGTTTGATTATATAATTGATAAAACTGTCAGTGACGTAGTGTTGGTTAGAAGCTAGTAACACCTGTTCTATTGCTCGGAATTGAGAAATCTTTTTTTTTATTTGCTGCTGATAAAGTTTGCTATCAATCTAACATAGGTCCAACAATGTCAGTATCAAAAAACTGCTTGTGAGCTGCTACGAAACATGAAAAACAATTTTGATAAAAAAAAAGTTCACAGAATTATTAGAAATTGTGGTCAGTAGAATTTGTAAAGGTGCACAAAAATTTATATCACATTGTAGCCTGGAATGTCTTTGTTATGCTGCAAAAAACAAATCAAGATTATTTTGAAAAGAACTCTAGTTATACTCAATTTTGTGTAGCTCTATTTTAATTGTAAGGCTAGTGAAAAATTAATTGGGCTGGGGGAGCAGTCAACCAATAACTAATTAGTCCTGAATGGGTTAAACTAGTTTTGTTAAGTATATGAACTAAAAAACTATACAAATATTCCTCAAGTTGTTTTTACTCAATGTTGTTGGATTGTTTTTACGTTTTTGACTATTGCCTTTGCTTGTGTCATCAGCAGCAGCTAGAAAAGATGGGAAAGTAAGGAAAACTGAAGATTTCTGCTATGAGGCAGTCGAGTCCATACATGGTTATGTGGCACACTTCTTTACCTACGCTGACTGCAGGACCAACTTTGCTCAGATGGCTGTTGAAATTCCTAAACTGAAGGAAAAGTCTAACAGTGAGTGCACTCTATGGCTCTGGGATGCTCATAACAGGGTGAGATTTGCTTCTTTCTATCTTCCACTTTAGGAATTGTTTGGTTCAAACATCATATTTGTACTAGATATTGATCCATTGAGTTTATTTTGAGTATTTAGAAAAGAGCAAGGCAATTAGTGCTCGTAATAATTTACATTAGCAACAAAGGTTTATAAAATATGTAGTTGCACTTTTAATTCAACTGACTTGTAGAAGCCTCCTATTGTTTTTTATAATTTGAATCATATAGTCTATATAGTAACAATAATTCAGTATAATTATTTGTGAAGGTATTCTGCTTTGATTATCGTAAACATTTGATACTACTGATTACGGTTTCATGTTGGCTTTTGCCTCCCTCCACATCATGTATAATAGAATTGTTGCTAATAATGAGTCTCCGAATCTGTGAGAATTCCAAATATGTGACATGAAATTGTGAGAAATTAATGTAATTACACTTGCTGAGTGCTAATATTATATTATCTTAAGGTAATCGTAAGTAGAGGTGGGACTAGAGCGTAAATGGAGACTCTGTAGCAACAGTTAGTTGTTATCAGCTGTTGCTAATCACATCTATAATAACAGAGATAGATTAATACTATCTATTAGAATTCTTTACTCTTCATTATTAAAACTTGGTTTACTTATTGTGGCCAGCTTCGTAACCTTGAAACAAAACCTTTTTTCATGGTAAAACTTATAATTTCCAGATCCCTCTGTTTTGCTACTTATTGGTTGGTAGCATTTTTGATTTTGTTTTAAGATAAGTAAGTAGAGGTTCAACTTTAGCTTAACTGCATACTCCGTAGTTTGGATAGTAACAATTTTGATGTTGCTTTGATCCCTTTTCATCACTACAAAGTGTCTAATCATCTACATGTTATTAGACTGTCAGGTAAATTAGAGGCTGGGTAGAAAGACATGTTGGGATTCAGTGTATACTAAGATTGAGTTGCCGTCTAAAGAGTTATGTCCTTTATTCAGGAATTCCAAAGGAATGTAGAATGAAGAAACGTGAAGGTTCACACCCATTAGTATGTAGACCCTTCTAGTGTATGAGCTTGCCTAAGCCTATGTATGTTTATCTAAACCATCAATCAGTAAAATATTCTACGGTTTGAGTCATCCAAATAAATAACAATGACATAGACATAGAGTTACTCTCATTGAGAACTAATACAGTTGTGTTGTTGTATCCATCAGGTTGTTTTCTATCTAAAACTATTGTTATTGTTACAGTCAGCTTATTATAAACCTTATCATTCAATCATGATTATAAGCACTGATGATAGAAACTTCCTAAACCGTATAAGCATGGATACGCATATCTTATTTTTCTTTCATCGGTTGCTTTGTTTGATGTGTTGGCTCGGTTCATCCATCTCATCATAAGTTAGACAAAAAGCTTTTGGTCAGAAGCCAGATCTGCTTCATTGTTGTGTCAAGTTTGGAAAATTTCCACCGAAATGTTTTTCTAACTTTTGTTCAAACAATTTTGATGGTGACATGTTAACATCAGGTTGGACTGTCTTAAAAGTGTGTTGTTTCTACTGCATAGAGGCCTCGCAGCCCTTCATGTCAGAAAATTCTTCTGATAACTCCTCTATTTTTGCACTTCACCTCTTTGAAACGTTGTTGAAGTTTTAGTTTGCTTCAGAAGGAAAACACATGCCAAGAGTTGGCGAGTAAGTCTTTTGGACATGGCCTCGCTTGGCATAATTCTCAACTAGAATAATTTTCTAAAGCAAAATTCGCCTTTACCAGTTGAGCCTAAGTTCTGTCATGCATGGATCTTATTGAGCTCATCATCTTGTCAGTTTGGCCTAATTTTTCTCAAAACCATCTGAAAACCTTTTGTTCAGACCGCATCAAAAACCTAGGTGAAGTCATTGAAAACATAACGCAAAGGCATATAATGCTCTAGACCTGTTTGATATCTATTGAGGCCAAACACCACATATATTGTACTACATTTCTTGCAAACTTCACACTGTGTCTCGAACAGTAAATGTTATCTTCAATACTTTTTATCCTGTCGGTCAGTTTCTCCATCAATTATTTTTAGTTGTAGCGCTCTTCTCTTCTCTTCTTTGGGTTATACACGATATCCGAGACCATGGAAAGATGTTTTCGTGTTGCTGCAATCGGCAGCGGATAGTAGGCTTGTTTTTTCTAAAAAATGTGGTCTTAGTTCTTTGATGTATTGCTAAAGTTTGTTCCTTACTGTTAAGTTTTGTCTTGGTTTGCTTGGGTGCAACTTGACAGATACCAACATTATGCAACCATTTTTCTTCAAGTTGCTAGTTATAGTTGCACAACGTCTTCTCTGAAGCAATCTTTGTTTTCCGAACAGTTTGTCTTGTACCCCCATGCTGCCTTAAATGCCATACTCGTTAAATTCTCTCATCGTTCAGTGACCTCTTTTTTAACTTTTTATTAAACTTTCATTTGGTTTCTTTTCTAGGCTTTTTCAAGTTTTGCTGTTATTTGGCTTTTCAATTTTTAAGGTTGTTTGATGGTTTTTACGAGCTCCTCAATGTTTCTATTGTAATGTCACTGTTATCATAGAATAGACTCTGTTGTGGTCTACACATCAGTCTGTACCTCTATGAACACAGGTGTCTAAACATATCTTCGGTCTACTTGCTTTGTAATTACAGTCTAGTAGGTGCCAATGTGTGGACTTTTGACAGGTTAGTGCCTCTCAAACAGTTTACCCAGTACATCATATGCTGCGTTTAATGCCATCTACTCTTTAAATTCTCCGACCGTTCAAGACCTCTCTTAGCATCTTCTCAGGTAACTTTTATTTATTTTCTCTAGGCTTTCTCAAATCTTGCTGTCTTTTAGTTTTACAACTTTTAGGTTATTTGGTGGTTTTGGATAGGTCTCCCCATGTTTTGTTTGTATTGCGACTGTTATCCTGGAATAGACTATGTTGCGGTCTGCACATGAGTCTGTACCTCTAGGAACACAGATGTCTAAACACATATCCGGTCTACTTGCTTTGTAATCACAATCTAGTAGGTGCCGATGTTTAGACTTTTGATGCATTCATGATGTCTTATGATGATCCTTGTATTTGAATTTATGATGTGAGCAGAAAACAAGTAGAAGTTTGCCGTTAGGGTTACATTTTTCTAGCCCTTGTGATCCGATGACTCTGCCAACTCTGGTGATCAAATCCAACCATTGCATTAAAGTCAGCTGAAACAAAAAATTTATTTTTTGGGATGGTTTTCATCATGCACTCAACTGATTGCAAGTCTTTGATGATTTCAGCAAAATTATTCATGGTGAAAACACAGGTGCTTATGATAGACAAGTACAAATTTCTTGTCAGTGGCAGTTGCAGAGTCACGATCATGTTAATCACTGTTTTTTGACCTTGTAATATTTAATTGGTTATGCCATATCTTATAGCAATGCCAAATCCTGCATTTCTCTGTTTATGCACTTATTTGCCACTCTAGTAGAATGTGTTGCTGTTGTTCACTGAACTTTTGAGAGCGTTACGGGGTTTCACAGAGTGCTGTGATATTAATCTGGTATATCTGACAATTCGTTGCCACCAGTGGTATGGTCGATTGGAGCTGTCACAATCAAGAACTCTTACGCTTCATTTTGCAATTTTCCAGATAGAATTGTCACTTTTTTGTTTCCTTCCTAGAGTGACAGAGCAGGAGCTCCTCATCGCAGACATTTTTCTAGCCGAGTATGATTAGTTTTGATTTGAGTCACTTCTACAGAACTGCATGTAAAAGGTTTAAAGAAACACCAGTTGTTGCTTTATTAGAGTCCCTCTTTTAGCAATACATAAATTTAATCTAGCCAGCAATAACAGGTCCTGACATACTGTCATCTTTGGTCTGCTGCGGCTAGCTCAAAACTATCGTTATTATTTTCTGTTTTCTGGTGTGGCAATGGTACACGTTTTAATAGGATGCTCAAATACACCCCAGTTTGGACCTGGTAGTGCCAGCTTAGTTTCTGGCGATACAACTCTTGAAGCAGATTGTGTCGGTCTTCATGGGTATTCAATAGCAGGCCCAAGTTTCAGGTGCAATGGGTAACATTGATATACAGTAAACACCCCTAAAGCGTAAACGATCATTTCTATGAATGTTTTCATTGTATGAGTGTCTACTATAGCAGTGGATTGTCAAGGTCGTTAACTATGGCTGTTAGTTGATGAGTACCATAACTATTAGTTAGTTATGTACACCCATCCGTTACTGCTATTAGCTCACATCCATTTAATAGTATTTTTCTTACAGGTTTATGATTTTCTACATTCACTCTATATGCAGATGTTATAGCCTTAAACTTTCCGAAATTCCTCTCTCAGGCTCAGGAAATTAAACACTTGCCACGCTTTTACACACAGCCAGATCAGGGTACCAAAACGGCTATAGGTCATTTGGAGATGTCTATGTGTTATTTACTGTATATCACATCTGCCATAATTGTAATCGCCAGTTTGTTCTATTTTGTTGTCATCAAGGGAAGACTTCGATTGTGCCCCAGAAAGTGTTCCACACAAGCTGAGTTTATCCTTGACTATCATAAACCACTTACTAACTAAATAGAAAGCTGGGTCATCAAAATTTTTGTATTTTTTCCCTGAACATTTTGTGCTAGCATACATGCCATCTGCTTGTGGGTATAATTTTGTCTACAAGTGCTCCTTTTTTCAGCCAATTAACTTTCTGTTGATCTTTCAGATTTTTGCTCTTTCCTTTGCCAGGAAATATATCTATACTGATATTCTTAGAACTAGCAATAAGTCTCAGTAACTGATTGAGTGGGTAATAGCAGCTGTAGTACTATGAGTACTTGAGGAGTCACTGTAGTACTATGGGCAAGGAGTCCATGAATAGGTCATAGTTACTATAGTACCAGTAGTAGTGGTTACTGAAAAGGGAATTCTTCTACAGTTGTACTACTTTGAATAAAAATGATACATTTTTTAACAACAGTAATTTGTTTCAGATGTAAGTTTATTAGAAACTTACAGTGTGCCAGTGCGAGGCTCATGCTGCAAGATGTTGCTTAATAAGTCAGAGGCAATATCATGAAACTGGGTGAGAATTTATTAAAATTGGGGATTCTAACTGACTGATACCAAAATCAATAAAATTGCAGCTGTTCTAGCAACAACAGCAGGTGCTCTGCAGTTCAATAATACTGATGTTTACACATACTTTGATGATTGTGGTTGTTGAAACTTTCGTATATAGAAGTCAACTCCCAGTACATTATTTGTCTTTCCCAACTTTGAACCTTAGTACCTAGTGAACATTGATTGCACAGCTTATAACTGACACAACAAGAGATAACAAATCATAAATTCATAGAGTCCGGTGGATAATTTTGTTACCACCTAAAGTGTATATTTATACCATATCAAAGTTGCACAAGCTAAAATATAGTTTATTTCATGTCCAATCAATTTGTATTAGCTCTACCTTATATGGGCTACACTTTACGCATTTTATATTTTACCTGACTGAGCAATAAAACTATCAAGAGAAATACTTTTAAACTCTATGAATATTAAAACTTATGTTATGCTTACAATGTTTTTATTCATTTTGTAACCAACTCATGCTTTTTACAGATTTTTAGAAAATCTTTCTAGATCTTAAGATTTCTTTCGGTCAATTGCCCATCATTCTCAGAATATCTCAGTAGAACTCTGGGAATATTTCTCGATCTTTAAAAGCAATTTATTTATCTAACAGAGTGAACTTTGTAACTAAACACGTGTCTGGACATGTGAGAGTCTGGCTGCTGACAAAAACATATTTTTTGTCTCCAACAGTTATGGAAATACGATTATATGTTGAGGAGTGCATCTTCTGACTTAAATAGCAAAGCATGTCATATTCCATTATTTATGTTAAGATGAGAATATGATGACTGCTGACATGAAGAAATAGGAAATAATATAATTTGAATCATAGATTTATTTGAGTACCTCTTCTTAGTAATATGGTAGCAGGCGCTACTCAAAATCTGTATAAAATAGCATCTTTTTATTATCAGTTGACCTATGAAACAGTGAAGGTCGATAGCCCTGGTCAGTCGTCATTATAGTAGCTAATGTGTACATCAAATGTTTAATAATACTCCTGATGACTTACAGAATAGTTTTTACCAAAAAAAAAAAATATTACCATGACCAATAGCTTCTATACCAAATAATATATTCCATCTCGTTAGGATTTTTCTCCTCCTATTTAGTATGTGTATTGTTAAAGGATGACTTGCATCAAAATTCACATTACAGTGATTTGATATCTAAAGATTTACCATGTCTTAATCTGCTGTGTTGTAGGAGCCAAATATGTGGAAATGTGATTACAAGCTCCTAAAAGCTAAAGAATGAACAGATGAATCTCTTTCCAAAACTGCCAGATGTGATGCAGCTAATAAGATGGCTTTTATTTGCACTTACATGCAACCTCATTAGTCTAAATACTTTAACAAATATACTTCACGCACTCAATAAAACCATGTCTATTGTCTTTACGCATCTATTTCATCATCCTTGCAATGCTGTCACTCTGAGCGCTGACATTTCAAAACCTATCATAAAAGTTTGTTGAATATTTTAATCCTGGCTTGAAGGATTGCATATCATCCACTGATAAACATCACAAGCCTGTTGGACACCTGTGATAGCCAAAAATGCTTCAGAAATTGTTTGCGCTGTTTGGCAGGAAGTATGGGTCACATGATCATATTACCACTCGACAATTAGACCAAGCCGAAACAAAACAGTAAACCAGTGAGCATCTATATTTGGTAAGGGCTCTTCAATGAAACCCAAAGTGTTTGTCACAAACTAGTGCTACGAGAAGTTTTATATTGAGCCTTTTATTAGCCTTTCAATTTACGTGAAAACATTATGTGTCAAAACAATAACCAAATTGTTTGGCTACGTCAGAGAAATAAATTGATTTCAATTTACTCATTCAATCAATCGGTTTCCTGATGGCGACAATTAACTGTCCGCCTTCAAGCTTTTAAGAGCTTGTAATCACATTTCCACATGTTTTGCACAGTCAAAACAGCAGAGTAAGACATACTGAATCTTTTGATACCAAATAACTATTATGTGAATTTTTTTAAATGTCAACCTTTAAAAGGGTAATCTTAATAGACTGTGTAAACTGGTCAGCCTCACAATTGAAAATCATTTTCCTATACAAGATATCTTAACTACCATTCAATACATTATTATGACATCAATAGTGGATCTTTTTAGCTGTAGACATGTTTTGTGATAACTGTGGATACACCGGCACGCTTTGTTAAACAAGTACTATATGTGTTCATAGTTGAGTATTAAGTTGACTTTTGAATCAGTGAATCAAAAAATTCAAAACAAACATATTTTTGATCAATTCTAAATCAATACAATTACGACTGTTACCATCCACCCTTTTGCTTTACACTTCATGGGCATAACAACTCCAGCAGCATCTACTGACAAACTACGCATCTCAAGTCAGCCGTACATATGGAGCAATAAAACTGAATTCTCTAGCTGACAGAGTAAATGTTGTAACTAAATAGGTGTTTAGACATGTGAGAGTCTGGCTGACATCATATCAACAATAACACTGAGATATTCAGTGCGTCAAACATCCTATCACATTTTAAACAATCACCTTTTGACCTGTAACCTCTGTGTGTATACAATTTAAATAAGAGTTTATTTGATCAGAGTTTCATACCAACCAAAATGCTGCCTGTTATTATCAAGCTCTGGAAACAATTCACCTGGTATTTGAGCTCTCACGTATACAAGCTAAATACTGTAAGACCTTAATTTGAACGCTGTGACCCTCTATTGTTCAACCTTTTCCTTAAGCCTGGTTCCCATATACGTCGCAAAGCACCGGCGGTAATATCGCGCAGCAAAACACTTGCTGTGCTCGGTGCAGTTTAATGTTCACATAGAAGCCACATCGTTAATAATATCGTAAACAGAATTGCGTAATCAAATAAACTGTTCGCTCGCCATGCCGTTCCTATAATGGTGACCTTTACCCGTACAATGCATTTCGGGAAGGTTTTGCCTGCGGCCGTTTGCAAAATTTGAACAGCGCTAAACTATTGCGATGCCGCCGGCAACTACCGGCGGTCCTCGGCGATCCTCGGCGCATACGTTCTCATTTCATCGCTAATAGCCTGTGGTGTGTCGCCGGGGCTTTGCAACGTATATGGGAACCGGGCTTTAGAGTTGCGTTTATCAGAGGTGAAGTTTAAAAAAAGGGTAGCGCTGTATGTTTTAAACACCTGATCAGGATGTTGAGAAGATATATTTAATCTTTTCACTGGTGAATCGCATGTAGCCCACACTTTAAAACTTCCTTCAGTTGGTGCAACATTAACTCTTTTGGAAGCAACAAGTTCGCTCACTTACCTCCAACTTACTGTAGATATTTAAATAAATATGCACTAGGAAGCTGATACACATGTCTACCAGTTGATATCCCAACTTGCAATTAACCTACAACGACCTTATAGCCTGCATTGTACTTAATTTGGTTGGGGCTTTAAAATTTTTATATCATTTTTCAGTTGAAGCCTTATGTTTATTTCATAACTATATTTAACAGTTTGCAAAAACCATTTTAGTATACATTGACATGTTTGCTACAGTTTGCCGCCAAAACTAGCTTTTTTATGTGCAGTAGAAGTTCTGAGTGTTGTTCCGTAGTAAGCCAATTTAGATAATGCAAAGACGCTATCAAATAATATTTTTTTCATAATATCCTAATATTAATATAATGATATTTTTAAAATCGGTTTAGATGTTTAGATTTATTCTTGTCAACTAGTCTCAAAAGATGTTTGTAGGTCTCTGTGTATATTTTTAAACTTCTAAATGTAATTTGTTTATCTAACAGGAGAGACTTTGAAACTAACCTGATGCCTAGTCATGTAAGTGTCTGGCTGCCTTCATCTCTCTGACACAACTAAGACCAAGCATTACCAACAATATGCAATCAACAAATCAAACAGCACACTCCCTAGCCCTAGCATTTATCTCTAATGTTTACAATTTATTTTAATGAATAGCTCATCAGAGATCCACAGGTTAGTTTGAGGCATTGAGAAAACTGTATTTTAGATCAGGGATTTATTTCAATACCTCTTCTTTGTCATGTGGGAGCAGGTGCTACTCTGAATCCGTGTAGCAAATAACTCAATTTTTGTGGTTCATTTCATGATGAAAATAATATTACTATTGAGCACATTTCAAATAATGAATTAATGTCAGCCACCCTGGCAAGTTGTCATCATATTACCAAACAAACACATCAAATGTTTATTAGAGTCCTGAATACTTACACAATAATATTCACCAGTAAGGCTCTGAGAACCTATATTAACATTACCCATAGCTTTTATAGGAAGTATTACAATCTCCCTTTAGCACTGGTCTTCTCCCATTTGGTGCATCTCACATCAAAGAGTTAATCTTTCTGGTAAACATAAACGTGTCAATATCATAGTTACAAATAACCTTCCTATACAATTTTTTTAACTACAATTTGATATTTTTGTGATATTAATAAGGGATATTTTTAGTTTTTGATATGTCCGATGATAAGTTTGAAGTTACCAGCAGGTGTTGTCAAAATG
The DNA here is from genome assembly GCF_963576615.1 of Watersipora subatra. Lineage (NCBI taxonomy): Eukaryota > Metazoa > Bryozoa > Gymnolaemata > Cheilostomatida > Watersiporidae > Watersipora > Watersipora subatra. Next base: position 47,230,409 of record NC_088713.1, read on the forward strand.
GTAACATGTGCTTGTATTTAACTAACTTTTAATTAGTAAGCCAGGAAGTTTAAAATGAACATAGATTGAAACATGTTTTATAGATCAATTCGGAATCAATACAATTAAGAATCTTGGCACCTATATTTGCCTTTGTATTGCAAAGGTGTCTAAAGTGCAAACATAAAAGTGAACTTCACATTGTGACAAAAAAGTTGACCTTCCTAACCAATCTTTGCTTTGTAAATGCTCTCGTAAATTTAGTCCTTTAGGCTATTTGTGTATTCTTCGATTTGAAAACAATAAAATCAATCTCTGCAATTAAACTTGCTCTGACATAACCAAATGTTATCATGGCCAATATTGAATGAGAGTTTCTTTCTAGTAAATTCACAGTTTTTACTAAAACGTCAAGTAGACAATTTAGACAAAAAGCTAAAATTGAGTATAAACATCATGGTAAGCCAGTATGCAGACTTATGTTTGTAAATGTGTACATTATATGTGTTAACACACTAATAACTTGGCCACAAAAAAAACAGTCTAAATGCTTTCAAACATTCATGAAGAATATTCTACAGCAGCACAGTTTAGTGCTATTTGGTAGACTTAGTGGAACATCCAGAGAAGCTACAAAAATGTTGGCTTCAAACATGACTGAAATAAGTCTTCAGCTACTATTGTGAGGCAAATTCTAATGCAGAATTTTTGAAAGCAAGCATCTCTAGTCTTAAACAGTTGTGGAAACTGCTGTTTCCTTGAGTACCCTGCTGTAAACCCATGTAAGATTCATGCTCGACTTCTCAATGAAACAATACCATTATCTATCAACAAGTACACAATTGTTTACCAGTATACTCAAATGTGTGATGTAGTTTAATTTGGAATTAGGTTCTTTAGTGTTCTTCTATTCAATAACTTAATTTTTATTTCACGCAATGATTAAACACCATAGAGTTATCTCCCCCTCCCCCCCCCCTAGAGTGATCACTGTGCCTTCAACAACACGAGCGTTTTCGGTGCCAACAAGGAACATTTAGGCAACGCCCCTTTTTTGTGCTAGTCAATCGTAGTGATTGACAGAACGATAACATCAGCCATGAGAATGATCATGACTTTCTACAGTTAAGATAGTAATTATTGCTCATATTAAAGATAATTTATTTATGTTGATTATAGTTTATTACTCTAATATATGCTTATTATTGAAAGCAATTCAATACCTACATGCCTGGCAAAGGCACTGAGTAGATAGTGTTAAGTAAGTGAGTTAATGCAATCAGTTACCCCAATGATATACAGCCTCCACACATGGGGGGCTGTATATCATTGGTTACTCATAGATAAGATAGATAGTCATACTGGGGTTGTATTACATTGGTGTGATGAGAAGCTATTCGACTGCCACCAACTGAAAGTATTGACATTCTATGGTGATAGAGTGATTCATTGACACCACAGTTCACAAACAGCCCTTGCATGTAATACTAGATTTCAATACATATCAACCAAATACATAGACTAGCTTGAAGCAAAGATGTCCACTGGTTAGTGGACATCTTTGCTTGATGTAAGCAAGCAAAAGGTTTGAAAGTTAGGTTGGCAAATGTTGTTATTTGTTAGATAAAAATAAATTATACTTAATTATACTAAATTATAATTATTTAAAAATAAAATAGACTCTTTTATTACTTTTTTTATTAAATAATTTTTTATTGTAATCATAGCTAAACAGATTATATTTAGCCATCACTTGCTAATTATTTCACATTTACATTTAAACACATTTGAAGTTTCATTTTCCTTCCTAATTCATTTCAACAAAAAACTTCTTTCATGATATGAAATTTAAAAGTTGTAGTTGTTTGAAAAAGCTTGAAAACATTTACAGTTGTTTTTATTTTCTCTCTTCTCTTCATTTATTTCAATTACACAAAACACTTTTCATAATATGTAGTTTGAAAGTTAAAGTGGCAAATTTTGTTATATGTTAAATAAAAATACATTATAACTTACTTAATTATACTAAATTATAATTATATAAAAATAAAATAGATTCTTTCATTACCTTATTTATTAAATAATTTATCACTGTAATAATAGCTAAACAGATTATATTTAGCCATTACTTGCTAATTATTTTACATTTAAACACATTTACAGTTTCATTTTTTTTTCTAATTTATTTCAACAAAACACTTCTTTCATGATTTGAAATTTAAAAGTTGTATTTGGTTGAAAAAGCTTGAAAACCTTTACAGTTGTTTTCTTTTTCTTCTTAATTTATTTGAACAGCTTAAAAATATTTTCTCATGATATGAAGTTTAAAAGTTAGAATGATACATGTTATATAAAAATAAATGTTCTGTCCGAAGACCTTTTTATTACTCGGGCAACTCGGGTAGTACAGCTCATAGTTGATGGCAGTCGATTAGCTTCCCATCACACTAATATAATACAGCCCTGTTATGACTATCTATCTTATTCATGAGTAACTGATTGCATTAACTCACTTACTTAACACGATATATTCAGTGCCTTTGCAAGTCAAGTAGGTATCAGGGATTACGTGTATGTCACAATTTTCATTTCCATAATTCATTTCCATATCATTTCCATAAAATTCCCATAATGTATTTCCATATTAATTTCATTTCCATAACATTTCCATAACATTTCCATAATTCATTTCCACATTATTTTCATTTCCATAACATTTCCCTACTTCATTTCCATATTATTTCCATTTCCATAACATTTCCCTGCTTCATTTCCATAACATTTCCATTTCCATAACATTTCCATTATTCATTTCCATATTATTTCCATTTCCATAAAATTTCCATAATTCATTTCGATATTAATTCCATTTCCATAACATTTTTATAATTCATTTCCATATTATTTCCATTTCCATAACATTTCCCTATTTCTTTTCCATATTATTTCCATCACATTTTCATATTATTTCCATTTCAATAGCATTTCCATATCATTTCCATTTCAATAACATTTCCATATTTCTAAAATAAAATTTCCATATCCATTTCCCTAAAATTATGGAAATATTTATGTTTATGAAAACAATGATATACAGGGGGGCTGTATATCATTGATGGAAAGGGATATGAAAAAGTAAACATTTCCATAATATGTTTAGCGATCCCTGGTTGGTATTGAATGGCTTTAAATAATAAGCATATATTAGAGTAATCAACTATAATCATCATTTCCTTAATATGAGCATTAATTACTAACTCAACTGGATATTCATGATCCTTTATTAACCCTTCTCATGGCTTATGTTTTTGATCTAGTCAATCACTACGACTGACTAGCACAAAAAAGGGGTATGGCCTAAACGCTCCTTGTTGGCACCGGAAACCCTCGTGTAGTTATCACTCTAGGGGAGATAACTCTATGTTAAATACTAACATATTTTCATATAAACTATTTTGATAGTAAATTTTTGATACAATTTGCTGTAGAAGTACATCAAAATCTAATGAGGACAAAAACAATTCTGAAGCAACAAGAAGCTCATCTGGCGGTTGCCTTTCATGTTAGACTATATTACATAATTAGCAAAAGCTAAAACTGAAAAATGCACACATACCTCATTTAATATGGGCAACAAATGCATTTTCCATTTAGGTCATCTCACATCTTAGTATCAGCAAATGAGTGGTTTAGATTGCACCACTAATACCACTTACTAGCAGGTATTATTAATACCACTCATGATGTGGTTTAATAGCATCACTCATACAGAGATATTTGTCTTGATGACTTATTATAAAATATCTAAATTGCAGCAACATAACTATAACATTGTTTAAAACTACTCAAGCAGTGGTATTAGTTTAGTACCACTTGTCGTGTGGTAGCAATTAAAACCGCTCAAACAACGGTAATAGTTTAGTACCACTTGTGGTGTGGTAGCAATTAAAACCCAAACCAAACCCATACTTGCTCGGCAGTCATCGGATACCCTATGGCTATAGCAATTTAATAGGCTTGTCAATTCATGATAACACGTCATATTTGACACAAAATGAGCGTGAGTGTTAGAAAGTTTACAAAGCATAAAGATCAATAATATTATAATGATATATTATAATATGTTATAATGTTATAATTATATAGTATTTGTCCAAAAAGCAGGTAGTTATCTCCTACCACTCATACTGTGGTATTAGCTAATTTCACATCACAAGTGGTGCTAATTAATACCACTGCATGAGTGGTTTTAAAATGACCACTCTCATACCACTGGACCAGCCATATTATTCATACAGGTTTATAAGTGGTATCAGTGTGGGTATACACTGCCATCAGACCTATAACCACCAGGACCTGTAACTTCAAGACAATAAGAAAGTTGGCAATGGTACCACTTACAGATAAATCCTTACCCCATCAAAAAAAACTACCTAGTTGATGAGGCGTTTAACGTATGCAAAATGTTCAACAATGGGATATCGTATTTACCTTATTACATAGAGACAAACCAGTGAGCAAATTCTAAAATTTCACTGATCTAACGTGCAACTAATTGTGCAATACAAAATAAAAATCATTACAAACAACAAAAAATATAATAAAAATAATTATATGCTGCTGCACGTGGCTTGAAGAGTGGCTAACGGCTTCCATCAAACAGTTGAGTTAAATTTTATGACACACAATGTTTGGAAGTGACCTCTTTTTTCATTTGTTCTGTTTCGTCATCAGAGGAAATCAAATAACGTTTTGAGACAACTTATGCTCCAAATGTGAGAGTCACTGTTGGTTTTCACGATGGAAAATTCATTGTGCCTACATATGACTAGAGCTTTTACCCGTCTACCACAAAAAAACTTCAGGAATCAAATATCAGTTTTTGTTTTATACTAAATCACAAGAAAATGTAACAATAAGACATTTCAGTCACCAACCGTCTGTGCTTCTCAACAACACAATCCATCCAATAATTTTAATTTTATATTAATTATGAATGACTACAAATAAAAATATGTTTATTCAACTAGTGGGAATCAGCATTAAGTTTTTATGTTACATTTTACCATATTAATGTGCAATAACTAAATGAATTTTTTAACAACCAACAAATTTGGTGATAATATTATATTAAATTCATAGACATATTAAAACTAAAAATATCTGTTTTAAATACTTAGATTCACCATAAAATTAAGTACTAAAACACTTGTATTTGTAAAATTAAAGATGTGATTGCATCCAAAAGGTCGATTTAATAAAATTAAAACCAACAGAAAACTAAAACATAAACTAGATTCTGATGTCATTTTTGTTTTCGTAGACTAAACCTGTCTTGAGATAGAAGATTTTAAATGAGGCCATCTTTTCAGACGCTCATGTTCAAGTTGGTGCTTAATTTGTGATGTAACAAGTGATACATGTGAAAAGAGTTCACAAGCGGTAGATATGAGATGTTTTCTTTAGCCAATCATCAGCACAAATTTTTATGTAGGGCGTATTAAATGATATCGCTTGTAAAACGAGTTTTCCGTAATTTAGAAGATTTTTGTTGTTAGGGATTTCACTACATTACTAGTTAGTTACGCACATCGCCTAATAGTAGATTCTAGCAGTTACATGCATCGGCATCGATATTTAATTTACTGAATTGATTGGCATGGTTAATTTACTGAATTACTGGACAGAGACGTTTTATTGACAAACGACATAATTGTAACAATGTTTAGTTCAGCGAAGGGTTTTATGTGTGCCAGGTGATTAAAGATGAAAGATAAAGATTATGATTAAAGCTGACAGGCATCAGCAGTGTTATTCTCCAGAGAAAGATGGAGAACGGAAGTAAGGTTATCTTTAACTTGAATACTATGTACATATATTCTACACCAATGGTAATACTTTCAGTAATAATGAATACATCTACTAATGAACAAACTTAGAACTTTTTGCTATCGTACATGTAAGTCGTCATTTCATACCTTTTTAATAGTTGAAGATCTTTTATTTCGTTTTACCTAACTATAACATTTTCTTTGACATGTTAGCTAGTAAACTAGATTTGCAATTTGAATTTATGTTTTTTGCCCACTTTTAGAAAGTAAAAAAAATTGATTGATCAATGGTCATCCGCGCCTTTCAGAAACAAAAGCTTTTAATTGTTGGCTTTGCATATTCTTGCTTTTATTAAACGCTTTTTCACTTTGAAAATTACACGGTAATCTATCCAAGTCTCAAACTATTAATCTAAACTCTCAAAACAATTTGTTTTTGTTCTTGAATTACCTAATCAAATGTGATCACTAAATTTTTCAACAAATTGATAGTAACAATGACTAGATAACGTTGAATATAAATGACTTTTTGAAATTCAGTTGGCTCCACCACATATTCGAACGTATTATTTTCAAAGATGGCGGCCGGCTTATTTTTATTTAGTGGCTAGTTTTCGGTGTGGAGAGAAACTGACAACTTTGACGACATAATTACTGTATATCAGCAGAATCGTAGTTGGTACTCAAATATTCACACAGCATTCAGAAAAAGTTAATATAACAAGTTTTTAGTGTCCCTTATTTCAAGCATTTGAGAAAGTAATTTTAATAATAATTTACCGGTAGCAAGATTTAAAACTTAATTTTATCCAACATGAGCAAATGAAAAATAAAATATTGTGGAGGACTGGACAAACACTAGCCATATTCTTTAGACAACGATATTCTTTGTGATGGCTTTAGGTGTGCTTCCTTTATCTAGTTATGTAATACTCTTGTGTGTACTTCTTCAGACCCTGTTATGTAATACTGTGTTTTTGGGCCTGCTTCACAGGCCTGCCAGCATATTCTTATATATTATTATCTAGGCCTGCCTCACAGGCCTGCCACGATACAATTGATGTTACATAATTATTATATAAGTGGGCGGAGTAAAACGGTATATAAGGAGAAGGCACAGGCCAACTCATTGGGATTTTTCTTGTAAATCAATGCTGTTAACACGGTGTTGCATATGTGCTTATATACATTAAATAGACTACATTTATTCTTACGAACTGACTACGTTTGATGCCTGCCTGGTTGGCTTAGTAAGAATCCTTCTGCCAGAACTGATCTGGCTTCAAGTACAAACTGCTTTGGGAGACGCCTAAAGAAGGCTAGGGGTTGGCTGCGTTACGACCAGACCTGATCAGAAAATGCGATAGCATTGGAGATCAGGCCCTCCAGTAAGCTAGCTGGGACCTAGACTAGCCAAGATAGGGTCTCAGAGAGCAGGCCGTGTTAGCATTCCAAGTGAGCCTGAACTGAGGGCAACCAGCCGCGGCCTGACCAGACCACTAGGTGTGTCAGGCAGGCCGACGAGGGGAAGGCCCAGTGTTCAGACTGCACCGCTTTGTTAGGAAAGTAAAGCTGGCTCAGCTACCGGGGCCAAACTTTTACAATATATGCCAATAGATCTGGGTCGGACTAGACTTTGATCGCAATATCCGATGACATTACAAAAGATACAGACAGGTTGTATCACTTGTTTTCACTCGCATGTCTTGTTTTATGAGCGCTTTGACCGGAATCAATTTTTGTCATATTTAATCCTCAAATATCTTAAGAATGAGATTACCTAACCCAACAAACCACATATCAACATGATAGACCAAAAACAATACTTTCTTTTAAAATCAACTAAAACTTGACGCAAGCACATATTTAAGGCTAAATTTAGTGGTGATTGCTTTGGTGATTCAAACTGTAAAAAAATAATTTAATTACTCAAACTTTAAGCGCAGGTTTTTTGCTCTGCGTTTCAACAATTTCCTGTGTAGAATTTTGATTCTAAAATTAGTTATAACCAACATTGAAACAAACTGTGTTACAAGAAAATTGGTAACTTTTTTTCTGTTCAGTCAGGCGACGATCTAAATTTTGACTACTTCCAACTTAGCTCTACACTCTGAGATCAAGCCCCATATATTATGTATTTTATTGAAGATTATAACATTAAAGTTGTCTCCTCACAGCAACTGCATATATAGTTCAAAAATTATATGTTCATAGAGACATTAATACTAAGGCTTGCTACTGTAGATTAGACATAAATACTAAAACCATTTGTCATAAATCAAATGTGAATGCTAAGATTATCTGTGATAGATCAGACATTAACCCTAAGGCTATCTGCCGCAATACATACATGAATACTAAGGCTATCTGTCATCGGCCTTAGTATTGGCATAAAGTATCCCATTTGGTAGCAGCAGACAAGCCTGCTATTTGTTGGTGCATTTTGGACATTTTCTCTTAGGTTTAAAAATGCAATTTTTGTACGTCCTGTTTACTGTACATAAGAGCCAAGCATTTGGCTTGAAAAAGATCATTTTGTGCAACTTGTTTCTTCAATAATACCCACCATCTTTGGCTACTAGAGATGAATTTTACTGCAATTTAAATGGTCTACCTTAACATTAGACAACCATTGCTGTTCTTGTTGGCCACTTCCTTATCGCTGCTAAGGAACTGTTCATATTTAATATTAGAAACTTGGCCAGCTGTAACAGTGAGACCAACTCTAAATTATTGGAAGGTCAGCATTGAAAAGGGAATAGCATATGTAAATCTATGCCAATCTACAAGATTTGGAGGTTTGCCAAGCTATGCAGGTGGCATAATATAGCATGAGTGCAGTTCAATGATCTACATCTGTGTTCTTAAAAATTCAGTGCTCGTTGAATAAAGAGGAGAAAATGTTTTACGGATAAGTATGAAAGTGTATTTAATCATAACACTTGTTCAAAAGCTGCATGTTAAACAAGGAGGAAGATATCAGGCCAGAGAGTCATGGAGTTGGTCTCCTGTCATGTCTGTATCGGTGGGGATACACAGATAATCTAGTCTGTTAAGTCTCTCCATCATGGCAGCCATATCTAAAGGAACAAATATTTATCAGTGTTTATTATAAGCGATAATATGATTTCTCTCCATCTATGAGAGTTGTACCAGCTCACAACTGCCTTGTTTTGGACCATTTTTTTGACTAAAGAAAAGGTTCACAAGATATGGATTTGAAATGTAAAGCTTCTGTCTAATCCGTTAAGTATAGCAATACAATTTAGCCTGCGATTCACACATTCACAACAGCTAGTTATGAACAATTTGCTCCCTTTGATCACTAACTAACAAAATTAATTTCTGACCAGCTAATAGCATTGAGTAAATAGGACTCATCATGTCTATTCCTTACAAGTTAATATAATAGTAAGACAAAGTACACATGAAGGTAAATAAATCTGTGTTAATACTGATGAAGATTAAATGAATCTGTGTTGATACTGATGAAGATTAAATAAATCTGTGTTGCTACTGATGAAGATTAAATAAATCTGTGTTGCTACTGATGAAGATTAAATGAATCTGTGTTGCTACTGATGAAGATTAAATAAATCTGTGTTGCTACTGATGAAGATTAAATGAATCTGTGTTGCTACTGATGAAGATTAAATGAATCTGTGTTGCTACTGATGAAAATTAAATATGTTGATGCTAAAGTTTGAACACTAGTTGGACTGTGAGTGAAAGCTTTACCTGCCGCCAACTGGTTGTTCGCTTCTTGTAAGGCTATAGTTTGCTGCTGAGACCGGTCGAGCTCTGCTCGTAATGCCACTAGCTCCTCCTTCTGATAGGTCAATTCTAAAATAACAATACAACCAGAGCTGACATACTGCTATTACAGGATGATGAACTGTCTTGTCAGTGGCAGCAGTATGAGTTATAAAGTAAATGTTCTCCGCTTCTGTGCTTACCTTCTGTTTTGAGTCTGTCACTTTCCTCAAGGGCAGCAAGGGCTACAAAAATATAGATTATGATTTCATTATAATTAACAGACAAATCATCTTATAGAAAGTAAGACCTCCTCATTACTCAGTATAACCTATGGTACTGCTGGATTCCATTTCCAAGTAATCTTATTCTATGCTCACCTCCTGTTTTGTGACGGTAAGCTTCCTGAAGGAAAGCAATTTTTTTGTCAGTGGCAGCGGCATGTTCTACAAAAAAGGATTAAAACTTTGACAAATACTAAAAAAAATTTAAAAACACTTGGATAAATTCATTTTGTCGGAATTTTATGTCTGAAGATCTGTATATTTTTGTTTTCAAAATAATTTTATTCTGTGGTTACCTTCGGTTTTGCATCTTTCGGCTTCATGAAGGGCAGCAAACCTCCAAAAGGTAGCAGCAGCATTGGCTACAACAAAAAATAATAAAAATTGCTTCAACCTAATCAAAAGACAGATAATCTTATAAATGTTAAGACATCCATCTCACTCAGTATAGCCTCTTGTACATGTGAAAAAAATGGTAGTGTTACTATGACAACAGGCTGAATGGTGTACAAACAAATTTAATCTCGATTTCTTATCATATTGTAAACCGATTTGAGACAAAAAATTAATGTAATAATACAATATTAACACTGATGGTGTAGTTAAATTATTAATTAGAACTGTTGATTATAATGTTAAAACATAGCTTTAGAACCAGCTGCTTAGAGTTTATGGCAAGAGTTACTAATGAATTAGAATCAACCAGTATTGCTAATAGGACTAAATACTCAATAAGTTCCAATTTCAATTTGTTCTTATCTTCTCTAAGGCTACAACCAGGTGTACAGTCTCAGCGATTAATAATGAACTGATAACCTGCATTTAAACTGTTAAAAAGTTGAGTAAAAGTATAACAAATTTCCTGTTTATCTGCTTTTTCAAACATTATGATTATATCTTTAGCAAGAGCAAGAGCTTCTCTATAATAAAAATCTTTACTATAATAAGAGCCGTGTCTGTCTGCCAGAAACAGCAGTCAAGGGTTAAACATTGCTTCATGCGGGATTCAAACTCATAGTAATAACCATAGTAAAATACTAGTTCTGACCAATAGGAGGTCTCCACTTTGTCTCACAGTGTCACAGTCAGCAGATAAAACATCATACAGTTTCATACTAGTCTCAGGCCCTTTACCTACTACTATAATTCTACTAAATCGCTCAGGTTTCTATTCAAAACTGTAGTGAGTAATAAGAATATTCATGAATCAGGAGAGTTCAACTAAGTACTGACTAATAGCTGCCACAAGGTGTTGAGCTGCTAACATCACTTTAATCCTATCAGTTCTGAACAAGGAATTAAAATTCTTGGACTATAATAATCTAAAAGAGAGAGCAAAGGTGATGAGTGATTTGCAATGGCTGAGTTTTGGCTGAAGAGAAGAGGCTGAATTGACTGTTTAATACATATACAGATGACAGAGACAGTCCACTGCAGTCTCTATGCAAAAAAATGTAGATGAAATAATCCAGGGTATGTTAAACAAGGATACCCTTGGGCAAGCAGAGAGTTATGCAATGAAGTTGTACAAGTGAGTAGCTGGTATCACGCTGTATAAAAATCTTACCAGCTAATACTGGCTGCTGCCACCTCTTAAGCAGCTCTACGGTCTCTTTTTTCTTCCAATACTCTGCATCCTCTAGAGGAGTTCTACTGTCATCATTTTTAACACTGAGTAGAGCAGAGACTGTATCAGGAGGGACTGAGGTCAGCATTGTCTGTAGCGTTGCTATGTTTCCCATGTAGGCCCCCATGTGCAGTGCTGTGTTCAGGTTGTTAGTCTGTATGTTGAGCAAGGAGACTCGTTGCTTTACTGTCAGACTGATCAGTATAATCTCTATTATCTCAGTATATCCTCTCAATGCGGCCCTTGTTAGAGCTGTCCAACTCCCTCCATCCTTCTCCGCTATCAGCTCATAGTTCCTATCAGAGGATACAGTATGAAGTATCAGCTCGACTATTTTTCTATCTTCTTTCAATACAGCTCTGTGCAGAGCTGTACATCCATCCTCATCCTTCTTAAACAGCAACTCATCTGCTATTCCTTTCAATGGGATGAGTAACATATGAGTTACTTCAGGATGGTCTTGGGAGATAGAAAATAGCAGAACTGTATACAACTTACTTCCTCTGATGGAAGTTATCAGCTTAAGTAGCTGATCAGGAGGGGTGGTTGTAAGAGCAGCCCTAAGAGAGGTGATGTCAGGAGCTCCACTACCTATAATGTACTTCCTAATCCACTGCTCCATTGTATCCTGTAAAATACTCAACACAGTGAAATGTGATGAAGAAAATGAAAACAAATTGTGACTCAACTGCTGACTATGGGTGAGCTGATGACTTACAAAGCTGCCAACCATAACAGAGGCGCTGCAGGTAAACCATGGATATTAACAGTGTATTAAAAGAAGACTAGGAATGTGATATTCAGAGCTGATAAATCAAGCGTAAACATTCCTGCTATTTGCTTTCTCATTTGTTGAGCTAATGGAAATAAACTCAGTAAAATAAAAAAAAGACCAGAGCAAATGACTCAGCAGGAGTCTGCCAAAAAACTCAAACATTCTTTTACATTGATTACCAACATCTTAGAAAACTGGTGACTAAATACAATCAGTGGCATGTAGCTGATTTTGACCAGAATAAAGGCAAGAGAATCAGCTAAAAACTCCAGTTTCAGAGCTCCTCATTCTATCCACAAGAGGCATATGACATACAGTAGGAAGTGCTTCAGGTACCAAAGTGACTGAGGAATGAAACCAGAATCTACTGACCTTACCTTAACCTCGCTAGAGGATAGACTCTATTAGTCTCCTCAGGGTAGAGATTAATAGTCTCAGAGGTCAGGGCTGTGTTATAAGCTCACTGACTCAGTTTCTCTCCTCATCTACTCTATTATTCCCAGTAAGTATAATATCAACAGATGCTAATATAACAAGGAAGTTATACTTGCCGGTAAGTGCTCTACAGATGATATGCGTGCTGGCTGCTGCAACTTCATTTATAGCTTGAAGATATCTCCGCCCCTTGTTCAACAATCTAACTCTCGATTGGATGAAGTAAAAATAACTTATCCAGTAACGTTTAGTTCATCGAACTGCAATGACAGTAAAGAGTTAGCCTTGTATTGATATTAAGTGATGCACACAATAAACAGTATTTAAATACTTGATTATGTGAATATAGTATATGAAGGAGAAATTTAATGAATACTTAAAGTTATTACAGGCCTAATCCTATTTATAAGAAAACTGTCATGTCATTAAGCTGTTATATCATTAAATTCTCAGTGTTCGAAGTTCTAAAATCATTAAGCAAGGTACCCATATACATTGTCTGCACTGGTGGCAGAATGTCAAGGTTTTTGACAGTAATATATGGACCTACACCCGGAGTACTGCGCATAGTTACATAAGGTGTTAGGCGCATAAGTTACTGGTTGCCAACACAAGAATTAACCCTTTCACTGCCAACCATGTACAAATTCGGGTATCTGCCAAGTGCCAGCCATTTTACCGAAAATTGTCGAATATGATTCATGATATGTAAACAGTATTTTTTCCAATTTTAATCGCTATCTGGAACATTTTTGTTAAATATTTTATTTTTCCAAAATTTTAACCAACATTGCTATGCAAAAATTTAATGGATCTACACTTTGTGCGATGATAGAGCTGTGATCTACAATTGATGCAAAGCTATAACGATCCTCCATAATGTTCTTTACTCTTACAAAATTATTACTTTCATCACTATCAGAGACAGTGCTTCTGCTTTAATTATAGGTATATTCACGAAAACTTGAATCTTAATTGGCTATAATGTCATCAACATAACTATTTACTTGTTTTACTCGTGCATGGCATATTATGAACTCACACAAAAGAATGTTCATTTTTAACTTAGAAATTCTCAAACAGGAGTTTAAAATTGTTTTGTTATTTTAGACTAATTTTATAGACAAATCTTCAGACAACACTGTCAATTTCATAAAGGACCTAAAAATCATGGGTTATGTTGTCAACAAATAGTAGAATTAGGTAACCATGCAATTGATGGAAAAGTAGCAAAAAAGTGTCCATAGCAGAGGTCCCACGAAAACGCATTTATGCGTCTACAGTAGTTAGAGGGTTAAGCGCTGCTCAATTTTCACTAAATAAATTTCCAAATACGTTGTAGATGAGAAGGCCAGCACGGCATGGCGAGTGACCTTTCTGGTTTGATCATAGTGACACAGCTTTATTCAAGCATAAACCAGTGAGTTCAGTGCCACAAGTGCTTTGTTGTTTGAGATTACCGCTGGGGTCTCACAGCGGAGAGGGGAACCACGCATTACATGCTGCTGTCTAACAATACAGTAATATTATATCCATACTTCAGTAGTTCATACATTCACAATGTTCAATATTGTTTGAACTATTGACTAGTTGAACTGAGTTCATTACTATTAAATATATTATTATAGCAGCTTCAGAACTCACAAACCAGCACAATATCACATTTTTCCTTTAATTAAGCAGTTTGAATAGGCATAAGCTAAAGGTAAATGCCTTCTATTCAATCTCTATTGTTTATTCTACTTGCGCTAGCAGAATCTTGGACTATGAAGTTTTGAACTAACTCTCATTTTTATCATAAGCCGAAAATTTGTTATAGTAGTATCGGTTTTTGTTAAATATGATTTTCAGTCAATAACTTTAAAGTTTTTGCGATATGACCGCAGTAACCTTGAAGTTATTGCGGTCATATAGCTTCTTGTCACATTTTAAAAATCATGCAGTGTTCAGTGCGAGCAAAAAGTGCATCACAGGGCAGAAAGATGTTCAGAAAAATACCACTGTGCAAATACTACTATGCTGGCCTTAGTGCAGATGTCAGCAAAAAACTGAACCAAATACATCAGTTTTTATGAATTGCGCATATGAAACGTACATAGATTCTGACCATAACATAAGTAGATACCCAGCTCTTTACTTTTAACTCAAGCTCACTCTCTGCTACCCTCTAGTGTTGAATGTTAACTGACAGTTATAGAGCTATAACTACACAAGTATACCACCTAGGTGCCAGGAGCCATTTGAAATGAACTCTTCATGTGAAAAGCAAGCTAAATCAAAATCATACATACATAAGGAAAATGACCTTCAAAAAGTGGTCATCCATGTAAATCATGGCATACTATTTCATGTAATAACTGCCAACAGAGTCATTGTTGTCCTTGTCATCATCAGATATATCTTAGTCCTAACACTGTGACACTGCTGGCTGCATATCCTAACAATGAAATAATTCAATGAATGAGATAGACAGGTTGAGCTTTTTTGATCCAGCCAGGTAAATCATTATTCATGGTTTCAAATCATGCTGGATTTTTCTTATATCTATCATTTTCTGCTATATGTACATGTAATTTTATTGCTTACTGGCAAACAGTGATTGGCAAACACTTGATCAATATTGCAACACTGTTCTTCCCCAATTTAATAGTACATGTACATACCTCAACTTTCTCAGAAAGCAAAAGCCGAGGATTGTTCGACCATGTTTTTTTAGAAATACGACCTCTTTTCTGTTGCATATATCAAGTTGCTGGACTGAAAAAGAAGAGAACCAAACATGCCAAAAATTTGAACTTAGACATCAACAAAAATCTTAAAAAAGTATCTTATATTTCAATGTGAGGTTGTAGATTTCTTGCTATAGACTGGACCTGCAAAAACAATGGAAACCTCACTATTGACACTATATCATGTATATTAGGCACCTACAAAAACGGCTAAGAAACTCATCTATTGTTCTTATCATTGTATGCCTTTCTTGCTCTACAATCGGGATTTGTTCTAGAGTTTTCTGTCACAATTGATAGCTCTCCACTGCCTTCAGAACATCTTGTGAAAGGGTTATATCTGAAACATTAAAAAGTGACATCAACATGGCCTGTTAATATAGGGTTTTAATGTGTAAGGGTAGAACAAGGAATGTCTAGATTTGTTGCAGGTGGTTGATATTTCATGAAAAATTTTACCTCTACAGACAACTGCCCATGAGAATAACCCTGTCTCCAAACAGCTTTGCAGCACTTCCATTGTTGTTTCTGGATGGAGGTTGCTGTACTCTAAAGCCTTTTTTTAAAACTGTCATGGTTTGCGGGCAGACACGTTCTTAACTTCTGAAAAACTTTTCCACCCTCTGCTAATATAAACACCAATAAAATTTTCGAAAACCCCATACATAACATGTTTTTAAAAAATTGATAGTTTTTTTAATGCGATCACCTGACAAACCTACCTGACTTGTTAAGCACATGTTTTTGCTGCAGGATATTGACTCTTAGGTCTTCTAAGACAAATTATCCGTCACCTGGCTATGCATACATATAGCATAATACATACATATAGCATGTACAGTTCTCAAAGTATGCATGAGTGTCATTCCGGCTATAGCTATTATTAAAATAGCTGTACCTGAAAAATACTGACGCAACATCATGGCATACCGTCAATAGAAACCTATTGCTTATTAAAAAAGTTAATGGAGTTTTCTATTGTCAATGCTCCAGGATGATTGCAAAGTGGCAAGCAAATATTATCCCTTCATTGTTTATAAGCAGATTTTTAATTCCCGGAAATGCAGGGAGCCACAACTAGTTGTTAATATAAACTACAATAAGCATCGATCACCATACAAAATAAATATCAACATTTCATATTTGCATCAGGGCCTCGTTATAGTCAATTGTTGTGAGCATTATTATGAAATACGAATCATCGACTGCTAATTGACACAGAAAAACAATCATTTATCTTCTAAGCATGCAGAAATAGTATAAGTCAAAATCTCACTTGGTGATTGCTTGGCAACAAATATTGCTCTGGCCTCAAGTTCTGCTAAGTTAACCCAGGTGGGTGGCGGTGTGCATCCACTTGTGCTTCTAGAATGGGTAGTTGTTTCTTGGCCTACAAAGAAACGTGCTAGGCACTGCAATTTTTCACTTGTTGTAAAACTTTTGTTTTTCAATAAAGCAAATTATTTATTGAGAAAGTTTGGCCTTTTTTAAAAGTTAAAACAAATTGAACCTGGGGAACAGTACGATTTCATCCTCTGACTCCTGTTTCTACATGTACATATTGTGGAAAGTGATGTCAATATCTGTTTTGTCAGATTGACAAACTTTCGGAGATTGCAAAAAGTGCTCCTTGCTCCAAGTGCCTTCGCCTACCTTGAAACAGAATTAGAAATTGGAAAATCATATCATTAACAAATTGGCACTTGTGAGATTATAGAGATTTCATTGGTTTAATTTAAGTAGGTTCTTTTGTCACCGATGAGTATTGGCATTAACCAAGTTATAAAACATATCACGGTGGTAAAACATAATTAACATTGTCAAATGCAAAGCTAATAACTTACTCGATAGGCCTTCAGACTGAAAAATACTTCACTTGACTAAATATATAATAGTGTTCAATGAATAAACTCACCATCTGATGTCATGTCTTGTTACCATTCCCAATCAGGACATGTAGCTATTAAAAAGTTCTGTGGTTTCCCCAGTACTTAATCCTGTTCTTGCAGTAACTCTTCCACTCCATTTCATCTGAAAAAGACAAAATATTTGGTAATACAAAACCTAAACTAAAGTTGTGGAACGATTACTGTGTTCATTAGACATGTTATCTGACAACTGCGGCAGTGAGCTCTATTGGTTAGACAGATACTTGACAACTGCAATGGTGAGCTTTGGCGTGTATGATAAAAAAAAACAAAATGGCATGCTCTAAAAAACATAATACATTAACTTTATAGAGCGAGCTTCGTAGCAAAAAACTATTTTGGATCTATAACGAATGGTGCAGTACAGTTCAGAACTTTTCTCATGCTGTTTTTCCTGACGCGACCAAACTCCACAAGTTCTTTTAGCGTTTCCATGAGCCAAAATGTATGGTGCTTAGTAGTTTAGTTACCTAGTGTAGCGTTATGTTTAAGTTATTAGTTCTGAAGGATTGTCAAGTGAAATAATAAAGATTTATCTCTCCGGAAGCTGTGATGTTCAAATAGAACAGAGCACTTGCTAACACATTTACGGCTCAGCATAAACATAGAGATAAAACTCAATTTTCTACTAGCCGCAGGATCGTTAGAATCAATTGGACCATATGCGTCGCAGGGCACATATGGTCCAACTAATTTTTCGACCTATAGAGAAATCGGTTGGAAACTGATAGCTCGACTGATTTCGTGAACAAGCCACATGCAACGCTAGACCACTTTAGGCGTATGAACTGCGGAATAGGCTGAATTATATTTGTATGTCATCAAAATCTTATGTCAGTAGATTATTAGACTAGAAAATGCTAAATCTATTAGGCTTAGTTCCCAGACATGCCACAAGCACCAGACAGGATCACAAAGATATCTATGGTGAAACAGTAACCTATGCCGAGTATTGCCGATAGCTGCCAAGAACAATGCAAGAGTTCAGCGATGTTCAACTTTTGCAGAGACAGTGTCTGACATGCTTTGTACAGACGAAGGTCATCACTTTCAAAGTGACACAGCAAGTGAACATTTTACTGTTATCAGCAGCGACACAGCTTTATGTGAACATAAGCCAGTGAGCCTATCAAGGCAACGTGTTTGGCTGCACGCGAATAACGCCCAAGCCCAAAGTCTCCCAAGCGGAACTTGCAGTGCTTTATGTGACAATCAAAGCACTGCAAGTGAACATTTTACTGTTATCAGCAGCGACACAGCTTTATGTGAACATAAGCCAGTGAGCTTATCAAGGCAACGTGTTTGGCTGCACGCGAATAACGCCCAAGCCCAAAGTCTCCCAAGCGGAACTTGCAGTGCTTTATGTGACAATCAAAGCACTGCAAGTGCTTTGCTTTTCACACAGCCGATTTGAGTACCGGGCTTACTTGCTGTTGTCTAAAAACACAGTTATATTATATCCCTAATAAAAATAGCTCAAACATCCACAATATTCAAGGTAGTTTGAACTATTGACTAGTTGAAGTGTGTACACTATTATCAACTATATTATTATAATGGCTTCAGAACTCATAAATCAGCATATTGTGCTTTATTCCCAATCATTCAAAAAGTTCAAAGGCTACAGGTAAACTTTTAACATGTGATCTATATTATTCATTCTACCTGCCCTAGTGTGAAAACCTAAACCAGTTTTATACCATCTCTCATCTTTATCATAAGCGCAAAATATTTATTGTAGAAGGATCGGTTATTGCTAAATATACTTTTTATGCAATAAGTTTAAGTTATTGCAGCTATATAACTTCCTGTCGTATGTTTAAAATGTAAGAGGGTGCTCATTTAATGCAATGTGAGAAATGCAAATGTTCAGAGCAAAAATTTCTATGCTGGCATTTGTGCAGATGTCAGTGAAAAAATGGACCAAATACCGCATTTATGAACTGTTTATATGAAATGTTGTACGTTGAATCTCGCTATAACAGCCGTAGATTCTCAGCTCACTGGATCCGATTCAAGCTCTCTCCAATCTCCCTTTTTGATGAATGTAAACTAACAGTTATTAGGCTGTTAAAACCACCCATGTACCACAAGCTATTTTACTTCAAGGCTATAGGAAGTAACAATGAGTACACAACTTTAATGTGAAATGTTCAGATTTGCCCATTTACCTAAAAATACAAAATGGTTTTAAGCTTGTAGGAAAAAGGTGAGTCAGTAAATAGATAACAATTCTTCTTTCAGTTTCAGCATATGCTGGACTAGCCAAGCGAAACATATGGCCTGTGTGTCATATAATTCACGACTTCTGAAGCATATCTGTGTACTATCATAAAGCCCATGGACAACACTCTAAGTATGTCGAAAAGAAATGAGTAAAAAAAAAGTGAGACAAAAGGAACTTCAGTGGTTGGAAAAAATAAAATTGAGTAAAATAAAAATATTTGATTGGCATTAGAAGCATTTGATAAGACAATGCTAATAGGACCAGTGTTGGTAAAGAAAATAATGTCTATAACAGGGGTTGTCTATTAGTAAGAACAGTTGTTTTACCTTTTTGAATAAAGTGTCAAAACCACAACTGTATAAACATGCTATAAAAAAGGATAATTTGATCTACATCAGCATGTTACCTGAGAAGAGAGGAATATTTTTCATTATTACTAGATGACAGGAGAAACATAGCTGCCATTGGATGAAGACAATACAGAAATAAAGCAAGAAGGAATATTAATCACACTGGGTGTGATGGATGAATGTATTAGGCTGAACATAGTAGGTCTGAAAAAGATCTAGAAAAGGAAGTTGACACATCTACTTTGAGGCTGCAAGAGAGAAAGCAGAGAGGTTCAGAGAAATTGGGACGACTGTAGAGTGAACATAACATAATTACATAAATTATGCTATGTTCATTAAAAATTGAACATAACAAATTAAATAGCAAGAGGAAATTTTATTGTAATCAGCAGTGACACAGCTTTATGTGGACATGAGCCAGTGAGCCTATCAATGCAAGTGTTTGGCTGCACGCGAATAACGCCCAAGCCCAAAGTCTCCCAAGCGGAACTTGCAGTGCTCTATGTGACAATCAAAGCACTGCGAGTGCTTTGCTTTTCACACAGCCGATTTGGGTACCAGGCTTCACCTGCTGCTGTCTAACAATACAGTAATATTATATCCCTACTACAATAGCTCAAACATTCACCATGTTCAATATAGTTTGAACTATTGACTAGTTGAAATGTCTATATTACTATCAACTAAATTATTATAGCAGCATCAGAACTCATAAATCAGCATGTTATGCTTTATTCTCAGCATTTCAAAAAGTTTAAAGGCTACAGGCAAATGTTTATAATGAGATCTATATTATTTATTTTACCTGCCCTATCGTAAACTCCTAGAAAAGTTTTAAACCATCTCTCATCTTTATCATTAGCTCAAAATATTTATTATAGTAGTATCGGTTATTGATAAATATACTTTTTAGACAATAAATTTAAGCTATTGCAACCATATAATTTATTGTCATAATTTAAAAATCAAGCAGGTGCTCATTTAATGCATTGTGAGAAATGCAAATATTCAGAGCAAACACTTCTATGGTGGCCTTTGAGCAGATGTCAGTGAAAAAATGCACCAAATACATAGGCATTTATGAACTGTTTATATAAAATGTTGCACATAGAGTCTCGCCTTAACATCAGTAAATCTCCAGCTCTCTGCATTTGACTCAAGCTCTCTTCGATCTCCTTTAGTGATGAATGTAAACTGACAGTTATTACGCTGTTACCACACAAGGAAACTACCCAGGTGTCACAAGCCATTTTACTTCAAGACTGTAGGAAATAACAATGAGTACACAACTTTAATGTGATATGCTCGGATTTGCCCATTTACCTAAAAATGCAAAATTGTTTCAAGCTTGTAGGAAAAAGGTGAGCCACTGAATGGATAACAATTCTTCTTTGCTAGACCAGGCATGGGGAACATATGGCCTGTGTGTCATATAATCTATGACATGTGAAGCATATATGTGAACTAACATAGAGCCTATGGACAGAAGACTGAGTATTTCAAAAATAAGTCAGTCAAAAAGAGTGATAAGGGAGGAACATAAGTGATTGGAAAGAAAATAAAATTGTGTAAAATAAAATTATTTGATTGGGATTAAAAGCTTTTGACACGACAATGCTAGTAGCAACAGTAGTATTAAAGATATGATGTCCATAACAGGGGTTGTCTATCAGTGAGAAAAGGTGTCTTACCTTTGTAAATAGAGTCTCAAAACTCCAACTATATAAACATGCCTTAGAGGAGAATAATCCTATCTACTTTAGCCTGTTACCTTGGAAGAGAGGAATATTATTCATGATTACTGACAGAAAGAAGAGAGATAGGGTGCCATTGGAAGAAAGCAAGACAGAAATAAAGCAACGAGAAGGAGTATTAGTCACACTTGATAGGATGGAGGAAGGTACAAGGCTGAACATTGTAGGTCTGAAGAGGAGATAGAAAAGGAAGTTGACTCTCACACATTTAAGATGTAAGAGAAGAAGCAAAGGAGTTCAAAGAAATTGGGATATCTGTAGCCTGAACCAGTGTTAGTATAAGGCGTCTATAGCTTACGTAATCAAGTCAGTGTAGAGCAGAGAGATCGTTTAAGGATAGCATGATATGTCCTTCCAGCCTCTCTTCTTTAGAATAAATACTGAAATGGTGGCACATGACCTGCTCAAAAACAGAAGTAAAAAAGTGCCAAAAAATTAGGGGAGTTGACATTTCCTTAATAAAGACAGAGCCAGCAGAAGCAAAAAGCAATGAATGATAAGATGAATATGAAAAACAACCAAGCTAACAAGAAGAGATACCAATTGGCTTTCTTTCTAACTGACCTGCCAACAAGAAATATTCAAATGAGCCTTGAAAATGACTCTGTCAGAGACATAAATAAAAGATGAACAGTTATATGCAAATATCAACAAGCATTATTTACTGCTGGGCAGTATTTTGAAACTCTTATTTTTTGAGGAAAGGATGTTTGGCTCAGCCATTTTATGCATATCATAAGATATGCACCTCATCTTATTTCATGTTCAGAGCCAAGTGCAGTAGACGCTCCTATACCTCATATAAGTGAATTCCAGATAATGTAAATAAATTATGTAAAGTTTCTGCTTCATACTACCTAAAAGATTCCATTCAACAGGATAAAGTATTTCCTTTTTGAAGAATCAGATTGGTGAGTTTAAGAACATATTGAGAGATTACACATTTTACATGTATTCTCTGATTTATTTTGTTGTAGGAGCAACTATTGTACAGTAACAGGTGACAGAAAGAAGGGATATGTATTTTAATCTTATGTTTTTCTTAAGACAGTAATACCTCAACGTACAAACTCAATCCGTCATGGGGAGTGAGCTCATATGTCAATTTACTCGTGTCTCAAAGCACTATGTCCTATACAAAGTAGCTAAATACTAATTAATATGATAAGCTATATAAAAGAAAAACACAATAAACATCATGTTATACCCTACTTTTCTGACTATTAGCCGCAACTCTTTTCTGATGTTTGGAGCCATTCAGTTTATATAAAGGTACGACTATTTTGTGTTTCTTTTCTCCGGTGGGACTTATCAACCGGAAGTTCCGGTTAGTTCGCATCTAGCAGTGAAAGAAAAAAATTAAAGAATGCCCAATAGTACTGTTTGGTTGGGCACTGGGTTAAAAAGCGTCAGTTAACTCTTTTGCTGTCGTAGACAAATTTATGCGTTGTGTCAGGGTTAGAAAGTTTGGAAGTTTGGAAGTTGCAGAAAGCAGCTAACACGCTAAAATTGGCATCGCGGATAGTGTAATGCTAAAACAATAGCGTGATAAACTGCCAAGCTGGGAATGCATCAGCATTGCAAGCTCTGACAGGTCAGCGTGTCAGACTGCCGAGACAAGACTGCACCCGTGTTGGAAGCCTTGCTACAACAGCTCGTTGCTTGTCAAAACCATTTATAAGTAAATTGTTTGGCAGGTAACGCCGGCATAGAAAACTGGGAAAAACTAGAACTAATGGCAATCTCTTCCCACTGCTTTAAACAGCGTAATAATTGATGTATTACCTCTATGCTCTCATTATCAAGCATAGTAGCCGTCTAACCATTACAGTTGATGTAAAGAAACTATGGAAAGTCTTTGCTACTACCTCAAAGATTCCATATAACATCATAAAGTCTTTCTTTTTTGAAGAATCAGATGGGTGAGTATTTGGCAGCTAGCCAGAGGCAGCAACTTGGCAGCAATCCAAGCAGCAAAAGAAGGCACATAGAGAGAGGCTAATATAAGACATAGGAGGCTGCAGCAAACAGCATGCAGAGAATCAAACCATTGAGGAAGAAACATACAGCAAATACAATTTACCCAAAGAGGCGGGAAGCCAGGAAGCTACAAAGCCCTGAGAAAATAGAATTCGTTCAGCCACCTGTCAGCAGAAGGAGTCCCCTTTACATAACCAGTCACTACACGCTTCGCAGACACACGTGATTATTAAAGCTAGAAAGGCCATAACAATAGGGCTAATTATACAAGCATATTGTTATTTTTGCTTTGGTTGGTTATAGTACTGACAGAATCACTGTTATTTTTGATCTTCTAAAGAAAATAGAGTTTACAGACACTAGAACACAAATCACTGGCACATTGTTGTTGTTTATTAGTTAATTGCCTACAAGCAGTAGTAGGCCTTGCAATCTCAATACTACTTGTGTTGTACTTTGATACTTGGGCTCATCATTGCAATAGCGGTTACTGTCAAAACAAATTGCAAGGAGAACTATTTAATGGGAGTGCTGGTCTCCATTGATTGAGTTGTTATTTCAAATTGGCCTTATAGTAGCAGTCTAAATTTTGTGGGCAGAAGTGCCACTTTGTCTGCAGTCCAAATTTGCATGGGGAGAAATTGAACTCAAGGTCCAGAGGTTAACCATTACACATATGTAGACCCACAGAACCCTAGAACCATAATATTATTACACTCAGAAGAAACACACAAAAACAATACATTGCATAATATTATTTTATTATTATCACTGCTAATAGATTAATTGCAAATCATATTTCAAATTAAAAAATATATAATGAAAACTATAGACTATAAATATGATAAATTTAAATATTTCGAATTTCTCTCTTGAAAACTTTCTCTTTTGACTAAGTGGAGCTTAAAACCCAAAATTGCTTCGAATAATTTTTTTTAATTTATTTTCATTCACTTATTTAGCTTTAAATATATTATCTTCATGCTAGCTAATCTTTCATTATTTTAGAAACATTCTTTTTGGTATTATTATCAAACAAAAATTGCTTTATTAACTAGGCAGTACTACTTTGATTATTTGATGTATACTTTTACATATTATATTAAGCTTATGCAATCATGAGCCGGTTACGACAGACAGCCAAATATCTAATTGGAGTGTAGCCTCTAAGAAATAGAAGGAACAGGAATGAGGAGCCAGCAAAAGAGACAAAGAGCATCCATCAGTCCAAAGCAGTAAGCTCACTGGAAGCAAACATAGGGAGCAGCGAAAAAAATACTGAAAACTTACGGCAACAAAAAGAGCCTCTTCAGCCAGTCGACAGACAAGGTCAATCGGAGACATGCAATAGCATAGATGTTAGTGATGAGACATTGGTTACTTTAAAACGAGTACAGAGCTCAGTACGGAAACAAGTTGAAGATGTGTGATTAAACAAATGCAGACAACAAGATTGATTCTGATGACGGTCGTTTCATTCGGAGCAAGAGGCCCCTGGAACCCATGCTACAGATGAATGTCAATTCAGATGGTGAGACATTTTTCTATCGAGACGAATACGGTAATGAGTGCAAATGTGCAGATCCCTTTGCTTTTACTGTATGCAGATCACCAGCAGTCAGAGCACCTGTAACAGAGATTAGTGAAGCTGATGACGAATACACAGAGCCAGCTATTTTAACACAACCACTTCAGCATAGAAGTGATACTACAGCCAGAAATAAGGCGCCAGAACAAGCTAGATATAATGGCTGGCTGCATAGATCGACTCATGACCCGCTCAGTGATGAGGATCCTCGAACCAAACATCCCAGCTGCAAAGCACACATAAAACCATGGAACGCAGACAGAATTCGGACTTGCTATCATCATCTTTAAATATTTGCACAGTTAACGAAGAAGTACGACTTCGAAGGTACAAATCATCCCCGGCTTACAGTTACGAGGGAATATAGTCAATACCCTGCGCCGATCAGTGCACACCAATGAAAGATGACTTGTTAATCAGTAATGAGGAAGAAAGCTCAATTGAAGAAAAATTGTACATGTAGAAATATGCAACCAAGCAGGCAAGACCATAGGACTAATCAAAACTATTTCAAAATGGACCATAGCGGAGCAGACAAGCATGATCAGGTCTTTATGAGCCAGGCAGCAGACAACTATCAGCCAATACGAAACTATAAACTAGAGAGAACAAACATTCATAAAAACGAACAGCCAACCCGCCACGAACAAAGACACCGAGAACAGAAAAGAGTACATGAAGAATGCCATCAGCTTTGAGAAGCGAGGCGTTATGATTACATAACCGAAAACACATCAAAGAAAAACATACTTAAATCAAAACAACATCAAATAGCTGAAGCGAACAAAGAATATGGCAAAGCATTAGAACAAGAGAGGAGACAATTATTACATGAGCCATATTCAACAAGATATGAAAGGTGTGAGCAAGAGCAGTTAGCATGGCTAGAAGAGCTAAGACAGCAAGAGCTGGACAAAGAAAGATTACGCAGCGAATCACACCAGAAACCAAAGATGAGACAGGATTGAACCGAAAGAATGTGAGATCAAACATAACCAGCCACAGATACATGTACAACTAAGAAGAAGGGCTAATCAGCAGCGAGATATGTATAAACGAATACCTTGGCTAAATACATCAAGTCAGAAGCATTAAGGTGAAATCACACTAGACGATATTTAGAGCGATATCGCGCTGCGTGGCGCTAATCTGCGCTAGAACTCACTCAGCGTGCTCATGCAGAGCTATAACGTTAGACTTTCTCTACACAACTTTATTGCTAGGAGATGCATTTCGATTGGTTGGATTTTACCAGAATGCAAATTTATGGCGGATAATTATTTCTTATCGATGTTCACCAACGTACAACAGCGACAATTTGCCATTTTGTTAATATTAAAACATCTTCAGGACGAACACTGAATTGTTCATGAATTTAATAATAGCACTTTCAGTCTTGTTCACCATAACAAACAAGAATTACAAAAATTTGAGTTGAAAACCAACATTTTGAGTCAATCGTTGCGCAGGTTGACCATCTTGAGAACGGTAAATATTTGATATATTAAATATAAACAACCACTAAAAATAAAGTATGTATAAAAATCGTAAAAATATTACAATTAAAAAGACAATAATCATTTTTTCTTATGTCTTCTTGTAGTGTAGGCAGTGTACAAATCGTGAAAGTGGGATAGCTTTAATAGCAAATCCGGAAGTTGTTTGCGTTGTTGCCTAAACGGCGCCATATTGACTTACCTAAATTTATTAACAACTCCGAAGAAACGAACGATACGAAGTTTTATTGGCAGTTTGTGAGCGTGCCCATTATCTCGTTTGCTAGTGAATTGCTTAAGTGTGTTTATGCACATGCCAGCGATATCTCCGCCCTCTTCATGACGCTCGCGATAAAATTGCCTAGTGTGTTTGGACCATTACAGACAAAGCAGCCAGCCATTGCAAGAACAGATGATACCTTTCTATGAACCTGACAGCTCTGACCTAGAGTATGGACTACCAGCAAAACAGGTTATGAAGCAAACAGACCAGCAAACTACAAACAATATAATAAATGTAGTTACAAGACAACCCAAAGTTTAAAAGCTTTCAAATGGACCCTCGGCAGAAACCGCCTTTAGTGAATGGACAGACAATTATGAGCTGAACTGCCAAGCCTTGAGCATTCCGCGAGAAAATTTGAAAAAATCCTTCCACTATATCTAACCGAAGGCACACTTGTTACCTATTGCGATATAATAGCAAGGAATCCGAACATTAAAGAAGATTACAGCATACTCACAGCTGAACTCGCTGAAGAGTTTGCAGTGACAAATGAAATAGCGAACTCAGTTGACCTAAACAACAGAGTAAAGCAGGAATCTGAAAGAGTTGGCAAGTACTATGTCAGCATCACTACTATTGCTAAAAGACTGTTTCCCACAATGAATGCTGATGCGCTAGACCAGATAATAGTTTCATTTGTTCAAGGTCTGCCAGTGACTTTCAGAAGAGGCTGAACAACCCTAGCATTACTACAGCAAATAGTGCCTTCAAAACAGCCCAGAGGATGAAAAAGACAAATGCTATTCTATTTAACGAGTCAGAACAGGCAAATTTTAGCGCAGTAAATTGCGACATTCTACTGGAAGAACAGATGGAGGCAAGGAGCAAAAACTGTTAAACCTGGAGCTAAGAGAAACTGAAAGAGCAAAGGAGAGAAGACTTGGACATGATAACAATAACAACTGGTCCCGACGAAATAGAATTTATGGTAGCATTGCAGCAACTAACCCAAACTAGAGAAACAGAAGATGGAACAGGCCAACGGGTAGACAATTCCAAGGCAGCTATAGAAACAACCAAAAACGATATTTCTCAGGTCGAAGATTTAATAATCATTGGAGGAATAAAAAAAAGACCAACTTTCTAAGAGTGCCTCAATGAGAATCATAGAGACAGAACCAGATGCAAACAGCAAGAGAACATCATTGCCAGCATATTGGTCAAGCGTTCACAATGGATGGCAGACCCAAATGCAGAAACTGCAATGGCATTAGCCTTCTGCACTACTTTTGCAGGAGAGCAGCCAACTCTACACCAGGAGAACGAATGACGCAACAAAATCGCATGATGCACTTTCAAGACACCAGAAACTAGCAAACGACTGTCAATACTCTCAGTAATCAGAGAGCTGAAAACACAAGTAGGACAGGAGTAGTAAACAATCTAAGCCCAGACCTACCTACACCAAAGGTTCATGCAAAGAAGACACTCAGATGTGTAGCCACTGAAGAAGAACAGACAACTCTTCGGCAACAGAAAAAGCAAACAGCTACTCAACCACAAATAGGGCAGACAACTCCTCAGCCACAAAAAAGGCAGGCAACTCCTCAGCAACAGGAAAACCACACGACACCTCAGCCACAAAAAGAGCAGCCAGACATAGAAGCGTTTGCCACAACAGAAGCAAACACAGTGCAGCAAGTAACAAGCCGAACAGAAAAACACACATCAAAAGCGCCAGGAAGCCCTAAAGATAGTTCTTCTGAGTTTCAACAGTAGCCAAAGCATAATATTGTTCAAATTGGCACACGAAATAGGACAAAAAGACTGATAACTGCTATGGGAACAACAATAGGACTGATAGCTGTAGCAGCCATAATCATTTTGATTAGCAGCATAATTAGAAAAGCAAAAGCATACCCAGTCAATCCCATCCTACGCCATACAGCAGATTGAGCAAGATCACACTAATACTTAATACTGGACTTAGTTGAAGAAAGAACGAGCTCCAAATCTAAAGACTGTACACCAGAGGTAACACTGTTGGATCTACAAATATACAAGAAGTACGTATATAGACTGGCGAGCAACGAATATGCCTTTCAAACAAAAAAGTAGACACTATCTAACGCAACCAAAAATGAACATGAGATGTTGTAGCCAAACGTTCTCAACTCAACACCTAGATTTAATGCACACATTTTTTACAGACATGCCAACAGAACCCAAGTGTGACAACAAAGCAACAAAGGCGACACGTAGTGATATACCTGAACTGTCAAACGACATGCAATCACTCTACAGAAGTCAAGGAGGAGAATGCACGTCTAAAAGTATCACAAGAAGAAGCAAAAAGTACAAGCTACAAGGCTATACAAAGAAAAAACGGATGAGGGAATATATTTATGACAATCGACCACAAAATTATTTGGAGTAGCTTACAACAGCCAGCTCTACCTATATATCAACACTTATTATAGGAAAACTACATAAAAATGGTTATAAAAACACAATTTACAGCTTGATCTTAAGGCAGATATGCAACTAGATATTTATCGACAATTGAAGATAAATGGATCCATACTAATTATAAATAACTTACGTGAAATAAGAAGAAAATATATATATATATATACATGTATATATATATATATATATATATATATTTGCTTCTTATTTCACATAAGTTATTTTTAATTAGTATGGATCCATTTATTTTCAATTGTCGATAAATATCTAGTTGCATATCTGCCTTAAGATCAAGCTATAAATTGTGTTTTTATAACCATTTTTATGTTATAACCATATATATATACATATATATATATATATATATATATATATATATATATATATATATATATATATATATATATATATATATATATATATATATATATACATTCAATACGGTTGACTGTTGCACTGATGTAGAGATAACGATATATTTCCCCGAATGACTTAACCACAACTGATAGAGGCAGCATCGACATTCTTCAACCTGAAGCACTTTGGCTTTGCATGGAGAGCTATCTAATGAGGATTAAGACACTGCAATAGGACATGTCCACAGAGCATACTTAACCAAAACAAAGATAAGATACAGAGTCTGTATAGAACGTTAATGAACTTGGATAATGATCATTGTTATGACAGGCGGATAAAGATGATCGGGCAGATTCCTGTGAATGTTCAAGCTGTGTTCAGTGTTGTCCGAATATTTCTGTATAAAATTAGCCTAAAATAACGTAGCAATTAAAATTTTTGTTTAAAGTTTTGACAACAAAATTAGAACTTTTTTAGTTTAAGTTGCGAGAAGTACCGCGCCAACCAGAAAACTGGTAATTAATTATGCTGATGACATTATAGCCAATAAAGATTTAGATTTTTGTGATAATACAGATAATTAAAGTAGCAGCACTGACTTTCATAATGGTGAAAGTTCTATTGTTGTAAGAGTATGGAAATTTATTGAGGCTTGTTTTAACTTCGTCGCAATCATAGATTCACGTCGCTTTATCATCGGACAAATTATACATTCATGGATTTTTTTGGATAGCATTGTTAGTTAAAATAAGATATGTAACAAAAATGATCTAGTTAAAGTTTTAAATTTAAAAAATATTGTATACATGTCATGAAGCAGTATCAACAAATTCCGTTAAAATGGCTGGCAATAGGCCAATAATTAAATTTGTCCAATGGATGGCTTGAAAAAATCAATGCGGAACAATGCCTAACGATGCTGTTCTGTTTTAACTAGCAAAGTTGCTGTCGTGTAAAAAAGCACCGTCCTGAGTTCTGCGGCCTATACAAAGGTGCGGCCTATGTATGGTTTTTGTTTTAATAAAGCAGATGCAGACTATAATATAAGGGCGAAGGAAATAGTCTCAAGGCTGCAGTTAATAGTCCGAAAAGAACAGTAGAGGGAAAAACTTGATTTTAATTATTATAAATCAGTATATGTGCTAAAATTATTAACGAATGTCTATTTAGGTGCTTAACCTTTTAGCATCCGAGTGCGTACGGCTGGGAAATCCCTTATGTACCAAGCCATTTACTAGGGCGATTTTAGCCTTCAACAAGGATGCATAAAAACTGCATTAACTTACATCAAATTAGTGGTAGACACATAAATTAACATGAATACTAAAAGGTGAGAGGTTCCTTTACAAGCCGATATTTTTATGTAGGTGACTAGCAAATACTTTACTGAAAAGGCTTTATTTGTTGAAGCTGTTGATTGTTTTTATTTCCATATGCCATTTTCCATTATATTTTTCAATTGATAATGTTAATGACAATGCTGTATAAATAACCCTTGCATGGATTCATATTTTCATAGCAATTTGCAAAAGAAGTTAGTCCGAATTGAGAGAGAGAGTTATAAGCTATGATGTAATGCAGGAGAGCCACTTGAAATGCTTGTGATGCCACGTCCATAAACAGCGCAAGACAGTTACCTGACAAGATGCTCACACTGTAGTGCAAATTGGCACAAAACTGCAAATGAATATTCAAATGAAAGCTGAGACATTTTCCTGCTGAACAAGATTTTATCCTTTAGACAGCTTGCAAAAACTTTACAACTAGAGGTCTATGTATACCTAGTTATGATTTTTATGCATTTTTTGAAACTATAGATTTCTGTAACAATTTTGCATAACAAGTCTCCCCTCCAGATTTATGTGTGCTGCAGCAAATATTAACTGGTTATGTGCAAGAAGAATTGAGTGGTAAGCTTATATTCACACACTTGGTGAAGCAGCAAAAGACAAGAAGCAAAATTTATTGTGAACAGAAACAGCAAATCATGGACTGCTAGATTGCAGAACAATATGACAACTGAACTATTTCATTAGGTGGGCGCTCTGAAGATCGCAGTGTGCAACAAATACAACATACCAATGCACATCACATACAATTGATTACAACATCTCAGTGAATGTATGTACAAAATTTAGCAATGCAAATCAGTGAAGCATTTGCAGAAACTAAACAAATTCCAATTTGGTAAATAAATTTAGCTGGCATGGTAAGGATCAAAACATGACTTGCACAAATATATTCCACAAGGGTCTCTGCTGCCAGTGCCTTCAGCTGGCTCTTGCTCATTGATGATGTATACAGACAACTTATACACATAGCCATAGACAGCAAAAGAAAGCAAATAACTTTATTATAAATTTAGATCTGTTAGATGGAATATACTGCATGAAGATGAGCCGCCCTTTCCATGCCAGCAAACTTTCTTTTACAGATATAAATTTACCAGGCAGAAAAACGGGATAGAACAAGTCGCATATCATAGCAAAAACATTTTCTAACTTGAGCATTTTATTGCCAGCAGGGTCTTCAAAATTGTCAGTAAAGTTTAAGCTTGCTTCTAATTTTCTTTCTGTTTTTAATTTGATTAAAGGTCAGCGTAGATAATAAAGGAATGTAGATCAGTTTAAGGCAACAGAGTAGGTTTTTTGAGAGTACCTATATTTAGAACTAAACAATTTATTCGCCAAATATATTTATCATCAACAGTCTCCGAAGCATCGCAATGTTTTCGAAGGACATATTTATTTGTGTTGCTAAATATAACATTTATAATGGCCGATGTTATAAAAATCTTTAAATCATAAAAAAACACGATTTTAGGTCACTTACCCCGCGGCCACTTACCCCCAGCCATATACCCCTGGTCATTTTCCCCCTGGTCACATACCCCCTTAGGCTATATACCCCCAGGTCAATTACCCCCAGGTCAATTACCCCTCCATAACACACAATACAGTTTAACTTAAATCAGTTAAGTTTGGGTTTAAATCACATGAACGACTTGCTAATTTGTCAAGGTTTAATTAGTAGGTAATAATTAATAATTAAAAAACACTTAAAAATAAATGCATTTATTTACAAACTAATCACGAAATTGTATTTTAATACAAATAGACAGTAATCTATATGTATTTGAAAAACATGTACATGTATGGAAATTGAGTTTTAAATCCTAATTTACATAACATTTACATTTAAATCTTTTCCACATAATGTTGCTTTTTATTCTTCAGGAATGACAACCTCCTCAGAGGTCTGGGAAACTGGGTGTGGGTTGCCTGCATGCTGGCGATATCTCCTTATTCCTCTGCATATAGTGCGAATGGCTGGGATATGTGTAGAAGCTTCTGTAGAAAACGTGTAGTGCACGTCTTTTAACTGACTGACATAGATTCAAAGTCTCTGAACGACCAATAGAAACGATGTGTGTGTGTTCGTTGGTCTTCCCAATAACTTCCTCACCTTTCAGTTTCAATTTAACTTTGCAAAGTTTATCGTTCCGTCTCATTTCACACTCATATGACACATATCCATTTGCTAAATTTTTCTGCTTCACATATACAAATCCTTCATGCACTAACTTCGAACCACCTTTAGTCCTAGTAATGAACTTCATGATAAATTTTTTGCTACTAATGGTACAACACATTTTTCAACCTATAAATCCATGCTTTAACTGTCTTAGTTTTTTACAAGTGATGCTTCAAAGAATCTATCCAACCCAGGATCAAGGGTATTGAGCACCTTTGCTTTGTACTCTGAGCAGCTCTATTATGCAACCCATTCCTGGTTGACATCTGTACTCATGGAACCAAAAAACAATTAATGGTCCAAATATCTTACATGTTCAATTTCAAAATACCTAATTCATGATCAAGGGTATTGCACTTATAATTAGTGCTTAGTGGAAACTCTTCAAAGATATCATGGCAATGGGGTAATTGGCCTGGGGGTAATTGACCTGGTGGGTATATAGCCTAGGGGGTATGTGACCAGGAGTTAAATGACCGGGGGTATATTGCCGGGGGGGGGGGGGGGGGGGGGGTAAGTGGCCAGGGGATAAGTGACCTGATACCAAAAACACTTATCTGTTTAAGAATTCGAACTTGTACTTCTGCTAAGCTGTCATCAAAATGTAATTCTTTTGATTTTAAATCAGCTCCTCATTATATCCATCATTATTTCCTGTTTCAACGCCAGCCGTTTCAGTCTCACGTTTACAATCTAATTCACTCTTTTGATCTTCTCGATCACTTTCAATGTCTTCTTCAAATTCTTCTGCCCTAAAATCCTCTTTTTCACTTCCAAACCAGTTGATATCTTCCTGAAAATGAATCTTTTTAGCAGCGCTTAAACAATCGCATCTGCTCAGGACGAGTAGCTTCCATAAAGGACAATCAAATGTTTGAAATGTGTTCTTGTTGCACATGCATATAAGGGACTAATTATAGCCTCATAATATTACTATGGTGTTTTTTGGAACTTCTCAATTTATTAATTAATAGTTTTAGTAGCGTTTTTAGAATAAATAAATGAATTTAAAAAAATAGCTACCAAAGACTCAGATCTGTGGGGCATATATGGGGTTGGTATGCTGGGACCGTCCTCTTGACTCAACAAATTATGGGAATGGTACGGAAAATGTTAAACTTGAAATAAAAATGTAACATTAATAATTATGCCACTGTTAAACTTATCTTCAGGAAAGACCTTATGGCTATAACAACAACTCATTCAATAAACTAAAATTTTGTTATGCTACTTAATTAAAACTTTGAATTTAACTAAAACAAACTTTGTTTTCTAAATATACACTTAAAGCTAAGATTTATTCTTTTACTAATTCATTTCCATTTGGTAGTTTTAATTTTGTGTTATTATTTTCTTGCTTGGAGATTTTTGCTAGTCGTTCATTATAACTCTTAGCAAACTGTTAAAAGAACTTTTTTCAAGCTGTTCTCGAAAGCGAGTCCTCACATACTTCGCAATTTAAGCCTCTCACTGCCATAGATGCTTTTATGCGGACGGGTATAACTGGAGTGTCTCAGAACCTGCATGCAACCTCAGAACCTCTATGCATGCATGTATGCATGCATACATACATGCATAGAGGTTCTGAGGTTGCATGCAGGTTCTGAGACACTCCAGTTATACCTGTCCCTTTTATGCGTCTTTTATAGTCAACTGCTGCAGACCGATTTTTGTGACCTAATGCTGCATTGTAACTTAGTTTGTTGTTTGTTGACAACATAACAAACAATGTTTAGGACTTTTATGGTATTGACAGTGTTGTTTGAAAAGTGTTCCGTAAAATTAGCCTAAAATAACGAAGTATTTTTTTAAGGATTTTTTAAATAAAAACAAAGTTTTTGTGTAAGTTTTTGTGAGTACCTTCTGACTTGATGTTTGGTAAAAGCAATCTTTCAACAAAAAAAAAAAATATATATATATAAATATATATAAAGCAATTTGCACCCTGTAAGCAATATGCTGGAGGAGACTCAATATGGGTACCAGTTTAAGAGTGGCACCAAAATAAACCACCTCTTCTACATGGATGAAATCAAGCTGTACGCTAACAAAGAAAGGGACATTGATTCGCTAATACACCTCACTCAAGTATACAGCGAGGACATCGGAATGACCTTCGGTATTGAGAAATGTGGAAAGCTAATTCTTAAGAAAGGCCATTCTATGCTCACAGATGGCCTAACAATGCCAAATGGTACTATCAAAGATATAGAAGAAGGGTACAAGTACTTGGGGATTATGCAAAGCAACATCAACCACGAAGCCGAGGTACGTCACAAAGCCATTACCGAATACAAGAAACGCCTTCGGCAGGTCTTACGGAGCCAGCTCAATGCCAAGAACCAAATCATGGCAATAAATACCTACGCACTGCCAGTAATAAGATATCCAGCAGGCATAATAAAGGGGACTGAGGAAGCCATCAAAGAAACAGATGTAGCAACTCGTAAACTGCTGACCATGCATGGAGCACTCCACCCAAAATCTGATACTACTAGATTGTATCTTGATAGGAAAGATGGCGGTAGGGGACTCAAAAGTGTACAGCAGACAGTGAAAGAGGAGAAGCAAAGCATCAAAGCATATGCAGCCTCCATGGCCATCTCAGATAAGTTGCTAGCTGAATTTCAATCGGCTGCTCTTACAACGGACCTACGCCCTGATGATGAGGACATTGACTGGCACACGAAACCTCTTCATGGTGCTTACCACCAACAAATATCTAAGGTTGGCAATCTTCACCAGACAGAAACCTAACGGCCAATGCAGATTCGCTAATCATGGCAGCCCAGGAGCAAGTGCTCCCAACAAGGCAACCCCAAACGAAAATCTATCACACTAGAGACGATCCTAAATGCAGACTGTGCAAAGATGCACCTGAGACCATACAACACATCATCAGTGGATGCAGGCAGCTAGCAGGAAACGCATACACTGAGCAGCATAATCATGTCGCAGGTATTGTGTATAGAAGTCTATGTGATGAGTATGGCCTTAATAAACCACAACACTGGTGGGAAGCTCCTGGTAAGGTCAATGAAAATGACCGCGCTAAAATCCTCTGGGACTTCTACATCCAAACTGACAAGCATGTCCTAGCAAACCAACCAGATATAGTGGTGGTAGACAAGGAGAACAAGATGGCTACTATAATAGATATAGCAGTACCCAATGACTACAATATAGCCAGCAAAGAAAAAGAAAAGGTAGAGAAATATCTCCCTCTTGGAGAAGAAAGTGAAAAATGCTGGAATGTAAGAACAACTGTAATCACAGTAGTCATTGGGGCACTGGGCGCAATAACACTGGCGCATAAAATGTGGCTTGACCAAATACCAACAACAATCAACTCAGGTGAGTTGCAGAAAAGTGCGCTATTGGGAACAGCTAAGATCTTGAGGCGAGTGCTCAAACTCCCAAGTCTCTGCTAGGAGACCCGAGTTAGAGCAGAATTTACCACCCATACGGGGTATTCGGGGTGAGGAAACAATTTCTTGTTAAATATATATATATATATACATAAAGACTCATACAAAGACTTACCAGATATTGTTTGTTTATTTCATCAGTGGGAAAATAGAATAAAAATAGAGCTAATAAGCACATAACCTGGTTGTCGACAAAATAGTGTATAATCAATTTCTAATATAGAAAAATAAATGTAACTACACAACGGAGGTGATGATCAAGCATATATGAAATGAAAAACCTGTCAAGGCAAGGCTTATTTGAACAATAGACGGAAAATAGACTCACACTGCCGCTCCTACAGATGAACTCTTGGATTATTTTTTAAATTCAGTAATGGTCCTAGGTATTTAACATATATAGGTAGCTGGTTCCATAACACCAATTATCGGTATGTTGTTTTCTTGCTGACTGGCAGAGAAGCTAGATGGTGGAGTAGGTGAATTTATAAAACTTTGTCTCATAACTTTTACAGGCACAGCGTTTCGAAGATAATCTTGAAATGTTAGCAAAACACAAAACAAAGTACGATATTTATAAAACCAAAAATGTCAAAAAGTTTTGGATACCCTCTTCAGTGGCATATGAAAGTCGTTTTTACAAATAATACAAGCAAGCCTTTTTTGAAAGAGAAATAAATGTTTTAATAACACAGCTGGAGCATTTCCCCACACTTCAACCCAGTGAGTTAGTTTTGAGTTTACATAAGAATTGCTAATCAGTAGCAAAATATATTCGGGAAGAGACTGGGAACATTTAAACAATAATCCAGAAACAGGGCGTAGTTTTTTGCAAGGTCGAATAAATATGGTCTGACCTATTTAAGTGTTTATCTAACGTTATACTTAAATATTTAATAGTATAAGATTTAGAGATAATTGGTGAATTTATATTAAGGATTTGATCAGTAAAATTTACAGCTTATATTACAATTTATAACTGTTATAAATGATCTTTTACAGCTAAATATATATATTTTTTTATTTGCATCCCAAGTATTTTGCACACCACTGCAGTTTTTTTGGTGGTTTTGAAAAATCCCCAAAAGAAGTTTCTTTTCACCAAATGGTTTTTTTCCATGGTAATAGTTAATTTGTTTGAGGTATACCAAATATATAAATTTTTAAAGTTTCATTGTTTAGATCATTGGAAGTTTTCTTAGGGTCTTTTGAATCATAAAACAAACTTGAATCATCAGCATATAGATAACAGCAAAAATGTAGCAAACAGTTAGGTAGATTGTTTATATAAATTTAAAACAATGAGGGATCTAAGACAGAGCTTTGAGGAACTCCATGAAGTAATGTTTGCAATGAAAAAATGCTATTTTGAACCTTATTAAATGTTTCTGGTTTGTTGAATATATTTTAAACCATTGACAATAATTAGTTTCAAAACCGAGTTTTTCAAGTCTGGTTGCCAGAATTTTATGATTGATTGCATCAAAAGTCCTTTTGAAATCCACAAAAATCACTAACACACACTTCCCTCCACTAAAGGCTTGTAAAGTTTAATTTTTAAACTTTGCAAGGGCATCAGCTGTAAATAGTTGTTTTCTGAAACGGTATTTGTGGGGAAATAAAGTGTTATGATTTTCTACAAAGTAAAGCAATTAGTTCTTCATAGATTTTCAAATATCTTTTTAAAAATTGTAATCACTGAAATAGAACAATAATTATCACATTGATTTACACGTCACCTTTTTATATAATGAGGTTACTATAGCATGTGTTAAGTTAGATGAGAAAATGGCAGTTTTTAGACTTTGGTTAATAAGAAAACATATCGGCATAACAATAGTCGAACAAGTTTTTTTGAGAAATAAAGCTGATATTCCGTCTGAACAACAGGAATTGTTTACATTAATTGGTATTATTAGTCTTTTTATATCATTTACACCAGCATATCTAAATGTAAAAGAAGTCGACTCTTCGTCATCGTTCCACTTTCTGTAAGAGTAGAACGATGATGGTACATGCATGATTGTATGTACCATCATCGTTCAGAATTTGTATATGAGTAATATGATTGTGATACAGACATATTACTCATATACAAGCTCTTATTTTTAAAATGTCGTAGAATTAACTGCTGTGTTTAATGCGTGTTATTGTCAACATAAACTTAAATCAGATGTGAAATGGCTGCCCAACCCAGTATGAGTACTGCTAAAAAGTCATATATCATGATTTTTTGTAATGATTACAGGGTTCCCTCATTCATTTTAAAATGTCGTAGAATTAACTGATGTGTTTAATGCGTGTTATTGTCAACATAAACTTAAATCAGATGTGAAATGGCTGCCCAACCCAGTATGAGTACTGCTAAAAAGTCATATATCATGATTTTTTGTAATGATTACAGGGTTCCCTCATTCATCACAGTTAATGTGGACCTGTACCCTCATGATAGGTAAAAATCTGCCCAGTAGTCTCACCCCTATATGTATTTCCGGAGTCATTTTTCGTAGACCTATCAACTTTACTAATATTATAATATTACTAATAACTGTGTATAGTTAGTAGGTTTATGGCATTTTTAATGATATTAATACTTCCAAAAATGCTTTAAATGATTAAAAACAAAATGTTATGTTAATAATACTGTCTACATGTAGATTCATTTAGCCCATGCTTTCTTGCCACAGACACTGTTTTTTTATAGAATCACTTTTTATTATTCATAAACAATCTTTTTATACTTATGTTCGTTAGATGCTTTTGAAGTTCAAGGACATTTTCAGAAATGAAGAAAGGGGTACACAAACAGTTTGTAGGTTTACATCTCACAAAACATAACAGGCAAAACTGAACCAGGACGACCGCTATCACTGTGATGCTCATTGAGAGATTTCACCAGCCCAAAATATGAGGGAGATTTATGTATTTTAGTTATTTCAGTTCAATTTAATTTTGGAATGAATATTTTTATTCATGAAATTCTTAGTCCAATAAAAGTAGAACTACGAAGTAGTGAGTCCCCAGAAGCAAAACTATGACGTAGTTGAGGTACAACTCCAATGAATCACAACACAGCAATTAATAATGTTCTCAAAAAGTTCAACAGCATAAATTTATCACATGACTATGTATTATTATCAACTAGGAGTTGTTCTCTCAATATTGACTTTTTCGGTTAGTAATCGAAATTATTATTAAAGATTAGGTGATGACCATTCCATGGATACAATGAACACTGTTTAACCCTCACCGAAAACACTTGATATATGTATATTTAATAGTCAGCAAGTCATAAATACTGACCAGGCTCTCAGGCTAAGTTTTTAAACTTAATGTCATAAATTAAAATTTACTAGCACTCATAAATATAGTAACAAGATAATTCATATCTGAAGAAAAGTAAGTGAATAAAACTTCATTTTTAAAAATGCCTTCTTTTAATCACAAATTCAAACTTTAGTTCAAATTACTAATATATTTCATATTTGATATAGTTTATTTCCTGTTTCATTCAAACCTGTAACTTTAGAGAAGTTCAGTGTGCCATGAGAGATCATCAGATTGAAATATAAAACATCATATTTCAAACTTCATCGATATTATCTCCACTTACTTTTTCTGTATTAAAACACAGAGAATATGTATGTGCACAATTAATCTGAAACACTGAAGAGGTTGATTAGCGCAGGTGTTAGTGTCTATATAATAAACTGAATGTCATGAGATCGAGTCCCGTGAGAAGTAATCATTTACTCTGACCTCTAGCCCGTAACCTTGACTTGGGACATACAGACTGTCAGACATACATGGAATGTATGGTAGTAAATATTGCAGCATTACTGCATCTTTGCAATCTTAATATCTATTACTACTTTTTGTTAATCGTGAGATATTCACAAAAGGAACCCAAATAGCATTCGGATACTTCAAATGTATAGAGACCCCATAAGCACTCAATACATAAGATATATAAGAAACTCTGATAAAACTGTGTCCATTATTACTGTATGATCTTCATTGGGGACCAAGTTTTTATGTGCACATTTTTTAGTAAAACAGAATGCTGTGATTATTTCATTGCTATAAGTTTCATTGTTTCATTTATTTCATTGCTGGAAGTTATACCTAAAATATGTATTATTATTAACATTATTATTAT
This sequence comes from Watersipora subatra, assembly GCF_963576615.1. NCBI lineage: Eukaryota > Metazoa > Bryozoa > Gymnolaemata > Cheilostomatida > Watersiporidae > Watersipora > Watersipora subatra. Next base: position 47,271,318 of record NC_088713.1, read on the forward strand.
TATCTAATGACACATGCATGAACACTCTACAACTCAAATAAAAGAATTTACAATTTCACCTTGAAAAATCTTCAAGAGAGTTCATGGTTTCAACTTGCAGAATCGATGTGACTGGATCCTTTACAACATGTAATTGAAGTAGTCTGAGTGTCCAATGGTTTGAGGGCAAGTTAAAAATGACATTTTAGTTTCAGCGCAAACTTAAATTATAATGCATCAATTTTTTAAAACTCCAAAAGATCATGTGCGACCAGTCCTTTACTATCTTGAAGCTGCAGTAAAACCAAAAAAATCGATTATCAAGTATTTTCTGTCAGACCCGTAATGATGAACATTTCAACTGTATCAACAAAAATAAAAGAGATAAGCAGTGATTTGTCCGTTATCACATAACTAAACTTAATCTAACAGAGTGCTACAATATATATGCCTAGAGAGCAAACACAACTTGTCAGATATTTGATGCTAACAACGAAACGTGTAAGCAACTATCAAACATGCACATATACATGTGTTAGTCAATTACGTAGGTTATAAAAATAACAGAAACATTCTGATATGTGCCAACCAGCAATCCTTAACAGTGACACCTTGAGTGATGTCAGGTTGATTGGGTTGTTGGCTCACACTATGGCTAGGAGAAACTCTAAAACTCTCAAAAAGACTATGGGGTCTGTAGTTTGTGTATGGATGAATGTATCTTTGGCTTATGGTGCTATGAATAAAGTTACCATAAAATGTGAAAATGACTCAAAATACTGCACCATAAAATCTTCTAGCATATTTGTGATTACGTTAGGTCAAAGTGGTATATTAAAATATACAAATCACAAGATACTATCTCACACTGATGTCAAACTGCTGAATGGCAAAAATTGAAGCACTTCAAAATAATAGTGCAGCATCAAGCTAGAAACTTTAACAATCAGTTGAGTAGTACGATACCGTACCACTCGGCCATATTTAGTATAATACGAATGATGATATGTAATAATAACTAAATCTTGTGTGATGAAAGAATTATAAGAACTGACTCACAATGGCTTATTTCAAGTGAAAAAGCTATGTCAAGCTATGTCAGGATCAATTGACCATATATGGTATAAATGTGCCAATTTCTGTCTGATTAGAAACTCAAAAATCCACCTTTGCATGCATTAAAGATCAACTTACACAAAATCTTATTCTATCAGAAAGTATCGGTAATTCTCTATCAATTGAGATTGTATTATTGTAATCATAAAGCAAGTCACACTGATGATCAGGGGCACTTCACTCCAAAACCGAAGAAAATGTAGCACTTTAAAACTGTTGTGCAGCAAGATGGTCAAATCACCGGCAGTCAGTTTAGTACTACAACACAACCATTTTTTATCCATAGAAATTTTCATAAAAACTATGTTTCTCGAAGTGATATTTACCATCATTGGATAAACTTCACAACTAAATGACATACAATACTTAACCGCTTTACTATAATAATAATGATGCTCCGCTACGATAACAATTTTTCGTGTGAAAAAGCATTATAATAACAAACTCACCCAGTTTATTGAAAGTGAAAAAGCTATGCCAATATCAATTGACCATAAATGGTAAAAATGTGCTGTCTGTCTGATTAAAAACTCAAAAACCCACTTTCGCATGCTTTCAAGATGAACTTTCACAAAATCTTATTATATTGTATCAGAGAGTATTGGTAATTAATTCTCTATCAATTGAGATTTTTTCTTAACTTTGAAGTGATCTGACTACCAGGGTGTTTCAAAATTAATATATACAAAACTAGATTGTGATTAAAAGGTTCAGAAGAATCTCGGTTCAAAATGGGGCCAATATTTGCGACTGTTGTTATAGCTGCTTTCGGTGAGACAGATAGAAAATTACTGATACTTTCAGATGCAATCTACTAAAGTATTGTGTAAGTTCATATTTAAGGACAATTGTTCTCAATGAACATGTTTATGGATTTGTGTTGACAATTAAAAAAATTCTGAGCAACATCAAACTTAATCCTAGTATTTAAAAAGAGAAATATAGTTCATGTGCCCTAATAGCTTATCAAGGCCAATATTTACATAACTTGTCTAAGAGTAGAAAACTCCAACAATATTCAGCATGTAACTTAACAAAGAAATCATGCATATATAAATACTTCAGCAACTTGTTTGTAACTTTAACTGCAACTGACATATTTTAGCACTTTTTTGAGTTTTTCATCGAATGAAGATCCGAGTTTGAGCGTCTAACAAAGCACAAAGAAATTTTGCAATGGGTCTGAAACAAATTCATTTAGAACTCGGGACTATTTTCATGAGCTATTTACTACATTAAATTGTATCAGCTTGGTCTTCATGTACTTGCTGTTCTACAGGGGCTTATCATAATAAGCCAACGAGAGTTTACAGTTTCTTATCAACTTTATTTGGCAGCTCCTTATTAAGCTGCCAGACTAAACAACTCTCTCAGATAAAAGCTCACACAAACAATGATCGCGATAACAAGTATTTGTTACTGCAAAAATTAGTACCAGGTGAGAAAATAAAATAATAATCACAAATATGTTGAGCAAATTGAAAAAGTAGGTACATACAAGGATGTGTAGAAAAAGATAACTTCTCATGTAGAAGCTAACCTTTAAAAATTTGAATGCGGCAATGCAGGTTCAAGCGCAAAAATGAAGTTTCATTATAAAGTATATCCCTAAAGCACATGTGAAGAAACAATTTTTTTGTGACAAAACAAAAAATTTTGAATGACCCCTACGTGATACTCAAAGAAAAAAATGTGTAGGATAATTCCTAAGATCAATACTGTAATGAACCTTTGTGATGAACGTGCCTGATGATTCAAAAACTCATAGGTTGATGAAAGTAAATTTTGTATTAACACATTATTATAACGACATAATTATATATATTATTATAATATATAATATATAATATTATATATTATATATATAATATATATATATATAATATTACATATCATAAATTATATATATAATATATAATATTATAATATTATATATTATTAATATATAATATTATATATTATTAATATAATACATAATTCAGCGTGTGAAATCAGGTTTTAAATAGGAGGCAAACGTAAATGTTTTGCTTTGTTTAAATTATTACAATGCTAAAACTGGATAGTTTAGAAATTCATAACAATATCTTCTGTCAGCAAGGATGTTTTAGGCGTTGAACAGGCAAAAACGGAAATTAATATAAAAAAGAAAGCCAACAATCAGACTGGCCAAAATTTTATTTTGGTTTATGCATATTGTATAATTGATGTTTGTTCAGGGCAAGAAAAGGTATACCTGTATATTTGTAGCATTACACAGTTAATATTATACAACATAATGTAATTATGAACTTTCAGATTTCTAACATGCTGCTTGATACGATCATTGTCACTATCTATACTGGACTTTTGATACATAAAGGCACATGAATAATTCTCGATTGGAAATGAGGAATAGTTTTATCTGAACCCGATAGAAAACAACTAAATGAGTGCAATGAAATTTATACAACATTCTTTTGATACAAAAAAGTTGTATAGTATTAACTATCAAATGCTACAAATACACAGGTCTATTTGTTTCAAATTTGTTACAAGCAGTGCTATTATTCAACATTATAAGAACACGCTTGTAAATTAACCATAGCTTTTAATACTGGTCACCTTAAGGGACTGTTTTAAAGTGTGCAAGTTTTTCAACATCTCATGTACTGCACATATCATAAGGAACATCTGAGTTTACAGGAAGTTTTTTTAAACTTATGCTACAAGTATTTTGTGGCATGTTAATTTTATTATTTTGCTCTTTTATTAATGCCTTTAATTATCTATTAGTACATATGTATTAAGATGAACTTGACTGTCTTATTACAGCAGGCAATATTTTCTGGCCAATTGATCCACATGCAACTGAGACACATTTCAGTCTTACAAGTATTTTGAGAATATCTCCCAACTACTGCAAAAAATTAATAGCGTACTATATGTTCAACTCAATGGATGCACTTGCCTGTTTCCTACTAGCACCCTGTATATTTTTTCAATATTTGTGCACATTCCTTTTGTGTTTATATGCATAGTTGTTCTGATTTGCTGTATACAAATACAGATCACAATTAACAAAATTAAACAAATCAACTGACAAAACATTTATCTGTTTGTTGCTATCTTTATATCCTACTCGGATTCTAGCACAATATTCACACCCGTTGGCATGCAAAAACAACAGATGCACTAGGTGCAGAAACCGTAATAAAATTATGATGAACTTGATTGCTGCTTAGGTTTTTATTCATTACTGTTTTATTTTACTGTTCACTGCCTAGATCATCATCGCTGACATGAGATGTTGTTCTGAACAACTAGAATAGTCGGTGTAACGTTGCAGCAATTTAAACCGAGCCAATCTGTTACGTTTGCCCTTTTTTGAATACACAGTTTTTGTGTAATTGAAGCAATATATCCTCACATGTAGAGATAGCCGATGGGTCATGGGTCTAAATGATAGGCTCAAGATAACAGGACAGATTTTGGAGTACTTATTCAAGCTAATAATCCATGATTTTGACAAATTTGTAAATAAATACAAGAAATTAAATCAAGTTTCACCAAAAAGTCGAAACCATTCTGGCTGACAAAGAATCTGTACAGTTAGGCATGTGCTTTACTGCAGTATAGAAGCAGTTAAGCTGATTATAGTCAAGTTTGCCATTTTATTTGATATTGAGGATAAACTATTCAAAACCTTTTTATAGTTTGTAGTTTTCTAAGTTAAATGCTTGAAAAAACAGCTTTTACTACAAAACTGAACTTCTCGCAATTTCTTCTGATCATTAAATCAACAAAGAATACCCTTATCGTTCTATCGCAACAGGCCTTGTTTACCTACATGTATGTGATTGATAAAAATTAAAGCTTACTCAAACCTTTACAGAAATAAAACTTCAATTAGGGATTTAGTGTTTCAAGACTTTTGGCAGATAATTTTTTATAATGGATCATGCTGAGTTATCAACTTAGCCATAAAGAGCAACAGAAGTTTTTTAAATATTTCTCTCTCTCAAGTAACTACTATAATAGTATGAGTCAATGGCAATCAATGAAAAGTACTTGAATGTATAAGGTTGATTCCTGAGTTCAATTATGCTAACTATTTAAACAAAGGAAGTTTCCTCCGTGGTGCTTTGAGACTAGCAACACAAGTTCATTGATCATACTAAAATGTACAATTGTACAAAATGTAAAATTTGCACAGATAAATCATGAACCCTGAAAGGCTTTGGATATTTACGTTGGTGATTTTTAGCCAGTGTGTGGATGAAGCCGACCAAGCGAGTTGCATGTAGGTCTCAAGTATTTTATGTTTTAAATTTTTTGTTCTTCATATCAAAACATGCAAATATATTATTTTTTCCTTCAAAGCTTCTTAAATTTTCAATGCAGTCAATGTTTTCAGAAATACAGATAGTGCAAAAGAAACGTTGCTGTCACACCAAGTAGGAAATTGTAAGCATTGAGCTTTCTATATACATACATGAGAATGAAAAGTTTTTAGATTTTAAAGCAATTTATATTTTTTATAACGCTTTGAATTTATTTTGAAATATTATACTGGTAGTCATCTAATTTCTGGTGCAGGGTGTTACGGCTAGAAGGTCACAAGTTGGTGGCATACAATTTGAGCAAACGATTGGTTGCATGACAGCCAGCTTGGCCACCAAGGTCTAATCGGCATGGTCTGAGCCGTCCCAGCTGTTTTGGACAAAAATATCAGCTCAGCTACTTCAGCTATGCTTTGCTCTGCTAGACTGCCTTTTATTATGAATTTAATAAAAGAGCTGACTCATTTTTTCAAGTTAAATAACAAAGAAATATTGTGGGAAAAGATAAGAAAAGGGGCAAAGTATATTGACATATTTTCGATGTGAGAAGTACCTGTCAAGGTTGTTATAGTAGAGTAAGCGTACTTCCCGCTTGTTTGTTCAACTGTTTATTGCATTGAACTTTGTATTCAAATACACTTTTTAAGAAATATATATATTTTTGTGGACATATCTTCATGTCTTCATATGTATATTTTGGTCTTGTTAGCAGTAAAGCAATTGGCATTTTCTTTCATAGTAGTGGCAACAACCGCATTGAGAATTTCAGCTTCACAATGTCGAGGCTGGGGATATGGGCCATCACTGAATACTGGTGAGTCAACCTACTAAAGCCAGAAACTAGAGGTGGAACGAGACAGGTTTTTTAAGCTCGAGACGAGACTCGAGACACTGTCTTGTAAAAATTCGAGACTCGAGACACGAGACAGTAAAATAATGAGCATTTGGTGATGATTTCACTACACAAGTACTAGCTACTTGGTATATATAAAATTAATAAAACTCTTTTTAAATTGAATTTTCACCTGGTGTAAACGATTTAAATACAACATTTTAATAGTGATATGCATGTAGTTTTTGTAAACAAATGTGACAAAAACAGCTCTAAAATACCGAAGTTATATATTCTAAGAATTTTGAGCTTGATTGATCATAATTATTATAAACATATTGCTTTGTACATGTATATTTTTACCATCTATTGAATAGTTCTTACTTTTTAATGTAATGTGTAATGAAACCGATAGCCGTCACTCTACAAAGAAATACCGCAACTAAAAGAACACACGATAACACTTTCATTCTTATCGTTTCATTAAAGTTTTCTTTGTGTATTAGCTGTAGTATGTGAATTATATTTAAATTGTACTCATGAAATTATATTAATTACTGTATACATGCACATGTATATTCTTACATTGAGCTAACAAAATGTCATTGTTAACCGAGCACGGACTATGGTCGACACGGCCTTTCGTTCGTTTCTCCGTGTCCGGGCAAGTTTTACCCGCGATTGGTAGTATATACGTAAAAGAGGCCCGAATTTTATGAAGGGCAGTTGGTGTTTAGACACGATACGATAAAATACAGACATTTTACCCGCAAAAGTCTTATTTATTAAATTGGATTATCCGAAGAGTAATTAGATACGACCCGGTATCTGTTTTAACGACACAGAACCGAACTAAAAAATAACAGGGCCGTTGTCCGGACTACATGATTAGACTCAGTGGCCAACATAATCAGTAGCAACAGGTAGTAACGGACCGGGTATAACTTTAAAGGCAGTTGCCCGCAATCCATTACAATATATGGAGTTGTTGCTACCGCAAGAAGCCATGTTTTAACAACCGTGCGCAGGCGCTTTAGTTCTACTTCCTGTCTCGAGTTTGGCAATAGTTAAGTCGAGACGAGACCGATACGAGACGAGACAGGTCGATACTCGAGACGTCTCGTGTCTCGTTCCACCTCTACCAGAAACACTAACCTCTCACAGTTGGTGAGCACTCGCCCGAGTGGCCTACAAGAAGGAGCATCCCTGATTTCTTTTCATATTGTTTTTTTCTCTTAGTCAAACTAAACCTTGCCCGTAAAATAAATAAAAAAATATAATAAACCACTTCTTTTTTCTTGTCGGTTTACATTCCCATTCAACTCAGAATAACTTAGGTTGCTGTGGGTACTTGTGGATTAAAAATTCTTGCTTGGATTTGGTTGTGCTTCTTTAATAGTCTCTCTAATATTAGTTCCAAAAAAAAGCAAAACTGTATATCAGGACTTCATGGAGTAAAAAAAATTTGGTGCTTCGGTGATTTTCAAAGGTTAGGTAGTTGGAGCCAACAAACAATGCATATGGAAAATCTATCTGCAAAGGTTGTGTCAAGTCAACTCAGACTCAAGACCAGACTGTCAAGAAAGGTTTTACCATAAGATGACAGTAATGCGGGTTAGATTTACAAGGTAAAGCACTCCACCCACGCAATGAGAGCTCCAGATTCCACTGGCAACCTTCCCACACTCTACAACTTAAAAAGAAGATAATAGTCAAGTCACACATACAAAACTTTATTTTAAAAGAGACATGGGGCCAGCTAGAAAAGATTTGAGTTCACCCTTTTCTGGCTTTGACAATGACCTGAAGTGTTATTTCTGTATCGATTTTCAGGATCTATTCGGCGTTGGTTAAAAAATGTGTACCCCTTCTTCTAAATTAAATATGAGATGTCTATACTTTAGCAAGGGAGTTTGACAGGCTGAGTAGATACCAAACAGTATGCTTGTCTTCATGCAGCTGGTTTCTTGGCGCATTCAACCATGTTCACTGATACTGAGAGATGCTCTTTTCTGAGGACCCTCTGAGAAAATGGGCTGTTCCACTTGCTTCAGTCAATGGAAATGAAATTTGTCATTTGGATTGACCCCTACACAGTTTGCACTACCCCCATTCTAATTTATATTTGTTACACTATTGTTATCGCCCTAGACTTTGAAAAGCACATACACCATTGTGAGGGATATTTGTGTGTTTATTTAGTGTTCTCAGAACTTCAAATATTATTAGTAAATTTAGACTAATATCGGCACCCTACCATATCTGTAGCTTAGTATCTACACTTTCTATCAAAGTTGACAGTAGAAGACAAGTTGTGGGAATAGACCAAATGAGAAACAGTTGCTGTTCAAGCAAAGCCTGACATATCCTAAATACAAATATGTGTAAGCTTGGCTGACAAAAACGCCTTCCAAGATGCATGAAACTAAAAGAGCCTCATAACAAAGTTCCACGAGACACTGAACCCTTAGGAGCATGATTAGTGTGACACAAATTTGAAATTGCTGTAATCACAAAGTGATCAAAGCAGTAAAACTCTTTAGACGATACCCATATAACAAGGCGTTTGTTTTCCAAAAAGCACATGGTTCTCGACCTTGCTTTTGCTGGAGAATAGAGCCTTCCAAGTTTCTAAGTCCTTATCATCTTGAAACTGCAGCAAAAAACAAGAAGCAACATAAATAGTTCTCTAGCCAGAAGTACACACAAAACCAGCTAAAAAGTTTTGGCGCAAGAGGTGGCGCAATATTGTTTGACAAAACTTCTAATTTTGTTGTCCAAAAAACTTGTGAACATAACAAAAACTTGCTCGATATAGTTTTTGTTGCACTGATCCGTCATAACCCGAAGCCAGTTCAGATGATCTAAGGGCTCAATCAGAACATAAATGTAATTGGAACTTGTCTCATAGTCAACACTGTAAAATTTCAGCTGAGTGATATACTGAAGGTGTATACAATAGGAGAGAGGTGCACGCCATCACCTATCATGGCTACTGCGCTAATCCTCTCTGAGACAGAAATCATTCAGCACATAATTAGTGCTATGCACAATATCTACATTATCATGATGACCAACCACCAAGATTTTATTGCGAGAACTTGTCAGTCATCTGAACACAAATAGAGAGAGGACAATGCAATACTAATATTTAGACTGAGCAAATCTGGCTCATCAAAATAAAGGCTCATTGGAGAAGTTGGAGCTGCACAAAAACTGGCACCAAAATCCACTTGGCCTTGGCTAGCTTTGATTGCAGTATACAAAAGGTGATGCTGGTGGAAAGAGATAGCAGATGAAAATGAAGGAATTTTCTGAAAACTGCACAACACTTTCAAAAGACCGGAAAAGGCTGCAGTATGGACAACTGTTTTAAAGTGTCAGATAACCTTGAAATCTATCAATCAGAAACTTGAGAGGTGCCTGACAAAGGTATGGTTAAGTACAGGTAAGGAGTAGTGCCTCATTCGCTGATATAGGCCTCTCAGTAAAAGTACTGAGGGTGAAAGTGCCCTAAACTCTGCTTTTGTTTCTATTAAAAACAATTTGAAGAAAAATGAGTGGTATGCAATTGTATAGCTCTTGCTACAGACACCAAAGAAGCTAACTGTTGCAGTAGACATCAAAGGAGACCACTTTAACATCCCTAGTTTTTCCACAAGCAACAGCAGGAACTGGCTACATGCGAAAGCAGTATTTTGTGTGGTTGGCTTGTCCAATAACATGGCAGTGTGTCTTTCAAAATCGGGTTCTGCAGCCTCATAACACAAACAGAGCTAAAGAACACAAGTGGTAGAGTGAGTCTTTTGAAAAAATATGAACCCATGCGCCCCAACCATGGCAACAAAAACCTACTCATATCGCACAAAAAATGCAGCTTGCCCACCTTTCATCCAAACAAAAGGCCCAGGCACTAAGAAAAGATCAACGGATTGAACTAAGGTACTATCCAGCTTCACTTAGTGTTGCCGAAAGTTAAATCCTTTCACACACACACACACACAACTAAAAAAAACTAACAGAACTTGTCAATGTCAAAAATGTTGCCCAGAATCCAATTTTTACAGAAGCTTAAATTGAAAAACTCAAACAGCTACATACTTGAGTATGCTATCGTGGGAACCAAGAAACTCAAACTTTATGCTGAATATCTGGGCTAGATTACCTCGACATTGCTGAAAGAGATGAGTGCTCAAGAAATCCCTCGCATTTAGATGGACAGCAAAACAAGGCTAGGCTTAGCTAAACCTCTCAACAGAGATCCTATCAAACATATGTGCCTTATATAAGAATGTAGGTTTGAAGAGAATGGGCCATTCACCTGAGCTGACTTTCAACTCAGCACAGATTGGGTCGTTTTGGGCTGAACGACTGGAACTCAAAGAAGACGACAGAACGGCTTGCAAACATTTAATCTTCAGTACATGAGAATGGCTGCAATGAAGAAAACCTGCGATGAAAAAGACCCGCAATGAAGAAGGCCCGAAAAGCGCCTTTTTGTGTATGTGTGACTATAACATAGTCTTATACGCAAATACACATTTACCTATCTTGATCACAAACTAAATGTAGATAGATATTTGATTTGACGCATCATTAATGAGTTCTTCCAGCTTTTTATACAGTATTGGCTTTTTTCTTCTCATCAGGGGTCATGGTGGTTGGCTATATAAGACTCGGTGGTAAAAAAAAGGCCATGCTGAGATGGAATATTTAGCGTCCTAACTGCTTTAAAGTATTCATCAATTATCATTTGAAACTGATTACTGAATTTTGCGAGACAGTAAAATGCGTTCAGGAACTATTGCATTGTGTTGAAAAGATGTGCACTATTTGGAAATTTTGAGAGCAGTGTCTTTTATTATGATATCTCAATTTTGCAAGAAATTTTACTCAAGTTATTCACAATAGAATGAAACAAAAAAATTATCAATATTTTGTATTGTGGTAAACCTTTACAACAACTGCAGCATTAAAAATGAAGGTTTTTGTTGCAATTTGCAGTCATTGCAAAACTTTGTATATCTGTATCTTTCCAAATCTCAAGATTCAATTGTAATTCAAAGTATTTTATTTTTTATTTTATTTTATTTATTATATTTATTTTTAATAAATGTAAACAGTTTTCAAGCAGAATTAAATAATTTCATGAACAAAATTAGTAAATTTGTGTCATATTTTCAATTTTTGATCAAACCAATCAATATTTAGATTTGCACTTTAGGTTTTTTAGAAAACAATAATGATAACCACCAAATAACTAATTATGAATTTTCCTGAGCTCTGTTTTTAAAAATACACTATTTATTTTAGATTCAAATCTTATGGACAACAATCATTATTTGCTCTTTATGAGAAACAAAGAACGGACTGTCGTTTGCAGAATCTAGAAACTCGTTGCAAGTACTTATATTTTGACAGAACTTCTCAAGGATATCTAACTGCCATTAGTGTTGCAAATTCTTTTTGTACCGCTGTGGAATTACAGCAGACTTTTCACGTAAGTGACAAATATACATGGTTATTTTCCTTAGCTGTTTGAGCTATAATTCATAATTAACTTTAACATACAAGGTAACGCTGAGGTTTATAGATTATTTGGAATTTTTTGTATTCAAATGTGACAATCTGGGAGCTGCAAGCTAATTTCACAATTTTTATAGCTGCGAGCAGTGAAAGCTGAAAAATATTTAAATATTGTAACAATTTGGCATCATTGCAAAAACTTCTTTTCATGCACAATATTTCTAGCGGATTTTGTTTCTTGTAAGCATTGTGTGAACTTGGCCGAAGGTGTTTAAACTTTATTTACCTATGTGGTTTTATCTACCAAGTAAAACTAACATAGTCTAGATTAACTTGAGAAAGCTTTATCAAAATGTGAAGTTAGTTGCAAGGAAGTTTACACAAGTTAAAAAAATAAGATGAGCAGAGAATATCATGTTGTGTTAATTTTTTTAAAGGAAACCGAGAAAAAGGATTAAAAAGTGGTGATCAAGGGCCATTTTTGTAAAAAGTTTATTTTGTAAAACAAGCTGCATATAATTGTAAAACACTGTCTTTATTGAAAGATTTTGCTTCTACACTACGGATTGCTGATGGTATTGCTATTTCAAAGCAAACCAAGCATTGTTCCATTCAGAAGAACGTTACCACAAGGTCCTTAACAGGCCTCCCATTGCTTGTCAACACTTTTTTGTGTGCAAAATATCATCAAACGCATGATACTACCTTATTTAAAGTTATACTGTCGCTATCAAGTTTTATCCCTTTGAGCTCTAACGGCCTGTTTTCCGGCCTGATTTCCGGCATTCACGTGGATTTGTTTACAAAAGCTGTTTCCTAATAAAGCATAAACCAATAAAAATAATTTTTGCACAAGATGTTAGATCAGAAGTTAAATTTCCATTTGGAACACTTTTCAACTATTACCTACTTCCTTCGTTTTATTTATAAATTTTATTAGAACTATATCGGGAAAAAATTGATACGACTTGTCTGTTGGCAGGTCATAAATGATCGTGATGCAAATAAAGAATTTTATGATGGTATTTAAAATTTTGCAGTATATTTTGGGTCATGAAAAGATGATGAATATGTGGGCAATAGATATGATGTTACTGTAAATTATTTCAGAAGGTTTCTAAAAATTGCCCAAATTTTATAGCTTTACTCTGAGTAGTAGTGAAAAACTGTTTTTTGTTTGACGACATTTTTGTGAGTTGTCCGACTTTTTTTATTAGTGTTTTACCAAATACCATTGTACTATGACCACAATTAGATATATTTGATAAAAGTTTTAAAAGTTTGGTTTGTTGGACAGACTGCCAAGGATTACTGACACGCATTGACACAAATGGCAAGGGCTCAGAGTTGAGAACCAAATTTACAACTTTCTAAATATTATTTTGGCTAATTATCCTAATCTCTAAAAATCGCATATTTTGCTTCACAACATTTGGCAAAAGGAACTGCCAGTGCGCTTTACTTTCCACAATACAGTCTAGTAATAAACACCTCGAGTGGCAGTCACAAACATTGTTTATATATTATTGTTTATTATATAGGCTTATGTGTTTACTAAATATATATGTAATGAGTTCATACATAAGTTTATGTACATAAATGTATTTATATATATATACATGTATATATATATATATATATCAATCCATATATTTTTTTTCAAAGTATGATTCAAGTCGTATGTCCACATGCATTCTGGCTGTAGCTATTAAAATCTCGAAAATCGACCAGCTTTCTATCTGGACGGTCTACCACTGAGTTACAAGGCATAGTGATCTGTGAGTTCTTATGTACCAAATACACTATCCATGTGCTAATTATTGTAGCCTTGCATTCACGAGTTACAAGGCTTTTGTTGAGAAATACTTTAAGGACCTAACTATAGGCAACGCGATGCTTTTTTGTCTTTTTTCATTAGGGCTAATTTATTGGGTCTCACGATCTCGACAATAGTTTATCTCGAACTTTACAGTTGGCGATTTACGTACTGATTATATACAGTAGAACCTTGGCTCTTGAACGCTTCGGCTCTCAGCCAACTCGGTTTTTAACCAAATATTTTGAGTTTCGATTGTTTCGGAACTCAAACAGAAATTTGGTTCTCAACCAAACCGAAAAATGTGCATAGGAATTGGAACAGCTCCGGAAACAGCATGGCAACATTTGTTAATCAATGGAGAAGCAGTTTAGGCTTTATAATTTTTTACAAAAAGGAAAGAACAGACTGGGATGACGTCTCCTTTATCGAAGATATTTGCTAGAGAAATAACCCCTCCAGTCGAGTCACTCTAAAATGTTTTGGAAGAGGATTCTCCTTCAAAGGTGTGAAGTAAGCGTGCCATGGCTGTAAATTTTTTCTTTTTCCAATGATTTTTGATGTAACTGATCTGTTGCATGTTTTTGCTGTTTCATTATCAATCTGTGAAATTTTTGTCCTTGCATCTTAAACTTTAAGGTTTTTTGATGTTTTAAGAGCAAAACAAACAAATGTTTGCTTTTTTTGTCTTATCATCATAAATAGAAAACCTTTTATTAAAATTAATCTTGATCTATATCTACCCATTTTTATTTATAGCATGTAGTATACAGTAGAGTTTATAGTGTAAAACATAAAATATTTTACCAATGTTGTCTTCCCGCCTTGTAACAGTTTAAAACTTATTCGGCAGGTTATAAGTTTATTTTAATGGGAAAAATAGTTTCGGAACGCCAACAACTCGGTTTTCTAACAATCTTCTAGAACGAATTATTTGGAGAGCCGAGATTCCACTGTACATTATTAAAAGATGTGGGTAACTGAAAGTCATTAAATTTTAAATTTACAGTTGTTTGAAAACCTTTTCAGTTGTTTTATTTGTTTTTAATTTAGTTGTTCTGCACGAAACTCTTTCCTCATTATATGAAGTTTGAAAGTTACAGTAGTTTGACAAAGTTCAAAAACCTTTACAGTTTTTTTAAATTTCTTGTTGAATTTATTTCTACTACACAAAACACTTCTTTCAATATGTGTAGTTTGCGTTTGGTATTACGCATATCTGTCTTTGTACCACTGGTTCCCTGCGCTAATTTGTACGTGTTATTGTAGTTTTAAAATAGGTCGATCCCCACCTAAGTCCATAGTTTGATGGGAAGTCGGTGATGGAGTATGGTCTCCTTTTGCTGTTGAGGAGCGTCCCTTTGACATTGAGGGCAATTTGCAATATAGTTCCTAATTTCATTGGTTATACATAGCCAAAAGATGGTGAGCCGAGCACATCTAAGTGTTAAATTTATACCTCTATGCCCAGTGGGCGAGAGTTTAAGAAATCGTCATTGCAACACATTCGGTATAATTGTTCGTTGTCTCTTAAACACAATATTTTTTTCAATCGTTAATTCCTCTCTAAAATGATAATATAAATTTATCATATCTAGTGCTTTTAAGATCATTCCAACCACAGTTGATAAGTTGTTTGAGTGTTTTGAGTTTGCTGTCCTGCAAAGTAGCCGATCGGATTTCATGAGTCAAGGCATTGTCAACAGGGGAGTCAGTCGTTTGTGAGTCAATCCGAAAGTTTTGTTCGGGTAGTCTCTGGTGGTTTGGCGAGTCAAGGTATGAGTCACGTGATAGTAAGACAGCAGTCACCTGTTCAGTCCCATTTTGCCAAATCACTTTTATGTTATGGTATCACTGCATGTACAGTAGCATTGCCTGTAGTCTCCTTGAAGCCTTATGTATGGATTTTTTAAAAATAAGGACTAAAGTTTTATGGTCAGTGTGGATAGTTACTTTACGGTGTCTAAATATATACTGGTGAAAACGTTTTATGCTAAATACTATAGCTAAGCATTCGAGCTCAAGAAGTACATAATTCTGTTCTGAATCAGTCAAACTGCGTGACATATATGCTACAGGTTTGCCTTCTTGCATAAAGTGCTGTCCCAATTCCCGCCGTCGAAGCATCCGAATGGAAAGTAATAGGTTTGTTGCAGTCAAAGTAATGTAAAGTTTTTGAGTCCGTTAGCGAAGTGTTTAGTCGGTTGAAAGCATTTGTTTGGTCATCAGTTCATTGAAAGTCATGTCCATTGTCATGTTTGAGTAAACGTGGCAGAGGTTCAGATTGTGCAGCCAAGTTGTTGATGAATTTAGACATATATGTCACATGCCCTAGAAAACGTTTGCTGGGTTGTAGGTGATTTCATTCTACTGATAACAGCCACTTTGTTAGGATCAGGTCAAAGCCCCGCTATTGTGAGTAGGTGTCCATTGTATGGTAGTTCGTCTTGAAGGAATTTTGATTTGGATTTGTTGAGTTTGAGTTCAGTAAGCCGAGCACGTTCAAATAGTGCTTGTAAATTGCAGTCGTGCTGTTTTCTGGTGGTCCCACAGATAAGAATGTTGTCAGCCACTACCGTTATGTCATTTAGTCCTGCAAGAGCCTCGTCAGTGGTCTTTGAAATTCCTCTGGCGCTGAGGCAATTCAGAACGGCATCCTCAAGTAATTATATTTTCCTTTTTGAGTCCAGAAAGTGGTCAGATCTGTATATTTGTCAGCCAGAGGAATTTGGTAAAACCCTAGTGATCATTTCTATGCAATGATAACATCTACGTTTTTTGCAACAAATTCAAATTTTTTTCAGCAAATTCAATAATATGAGCAAAATTGTACCAACAAACTTTCTCTACAACCAAAGCTTTTTGCAAACCGAAAACTTGTTTTTTGAGCTATATATTTAGATTCGTGTGAGCATTTCAGCATGTACCTCTGTAATGCTTTGCCTGCTCTTTGGCCACTGTAGACATAAAAACGTTTTGCATACTGGTTGTTTTTTGGCCGCCTGCCAAAAACACCAGTTGTATTTCAACATGCACTTGTTTTGGCCTCTATACCTGCTTCATAGTTATCTTTTATATTCTAGTGGTCTTTTAATTTGCACTGCATTAACTAGTGTGAAATTTAACATCCTCCGACTGTCGTCGATGGCTGTCTTCAACAATCTCAACAACCACTCGTCTCTAAACAATCTTTCGTGTCGTGCGACAAAATTACAGCGCTCATTTTTGGAGCCTATTTTGTTTATGAAAATTTCGATACCACCTCTATCTTGTCCAAGTTTGCAATAACCGACTCTTTCTATGATGATATCAATTTCGACGCTAAAAAGTCCTCAAATGCTGTCAGCGCGCTGTAACGTGTGTTTTTGAGTGTACCGAAAATAAAAACAAGATTTTTTAACTAGGTATTTATAGGAAGATACATGGTTTTGCTGTTATTATCATGATTGTTTATAACTCCTGTAATATACATGTAGCAGTAACCATTAAGTAATAAAATACTTTTTTTTTCAAAATAATTGTAATCAGCACTTGAATACAAGTTTTATGGTACAGTGGAAATATGCAAACTTATTATTTACAAAGAAAAAAACAATTGGTCTCAAAAGATAGTTATTTTACTTCTGGTATAAAGTATTTGAACAAAAATCAACAAACAATGTTTGGTTGGTATTGATTTGTAGGTAACATTAGTTCTTTCTACTAGACTATGGGCCTATGCTGACCTCAACATTTATTGCTATAGGTCTGAACTACATACATGCCGTATACGCAAAGGTAAACCCTTAACAACTTTTCCCTTTTGTTTTATCATGTAAAACATTTACAAAAATTAATGTTATGTTTGTTGGTTATTATTAGGTGTTTTTGCTTGAGTTGTTTAAAAAAAGCCTAAAGGTTATTTATGTTTTGGTCAAGAAACTGCACAACTTTTTTACAGTTGAGTACATTGCAAGGCTATGCCGGGCAGTTGCCTTGTTTCAAAATAATTCACAAAAAAGTACAGTGTTGTTGCAGCAGAGTGCCGTAACCAGGGCCTAGCCTTCCTGCTATTGAAGAAGGCTTGGTTGCTGTTATAAATATTCAAATAGTTGAGTAACACAAACAGAAGACCAAGTGTTTATATACAAAAATTTGAGAACTTAATACAGCAAAGAAAAACGTGCACAAGAACAAGACACTGTTCTTTTGGTAGAGTTGTACTGCGAACATGCTCTACGCATGTATGGTCATGGTTTATTGCTTGAAATTTATATATAAACATACTAGCGCAAGGCCTGACATTGCGTAGATATCCAAAGACAGCTGATGAACAGAGACTGTTAATGTACTTGCCTGCACTTGTTATGTGCCTGACATATAATTACCAATGGCTAATTTGAGTAAACGACATTGTAGCTGACATATTTCTAAAGCTACTAATAAGAGCTAAGAGGGCGAGCTTTAATAACGTTAGGCAACACATACACGTAGCCCTATGCCTATTTTTTACCCAGATACTGACTCAAGTTGCCCAATGAATCCATCAATATTGCGTATGTCAATGGTTTAGCATATTGTTTGGAGGGCGGAAAGTTCTGAGATCAATCTTATTCGATACTGTTTCTTCATTTTAAGATTATAACAGCTTTGAAATATGTATATATATTATATATATAAGCTAGAAATATATACAATGTATATATATTTCTAGCTTATGTTCTGCTGGAAGGCGTATAAAGCTATCAAGTGTGACAGCACAGTATAACTGGTCAATCAGTTTTGCTAGAGATCTTTTTTGCTTGCAAAAGGGTGGCACATCTGCCTGTAGATGCTGACTTACCAATTTATACTGACTGTGTCTCACCAACCCTTTATAGGGCTGTCAGCTTAAATTTTTCACTACAGCAGAGCCGAAAAATTGAGCAATCCAACAGCTTCGCGCCTGTCTTGAGTTGTCACGACTCAGTAAAGCTTGTCACGGTCAGAAGCACTCCATTCTCGCTTAAAAAACAACCAATGTTAGCCACAGCTGCGAAACCCTTACAGTGGCCCAAGTCAACTCCTTGGAGACCGAGAACCAGATACGAGTGTTAACCTGCTTTCTAAGTGTGCCACTCGCAAACGATATCATGTACAGTTGTTAGGAAGATCGGGCTATCTAGCTTTTAAAAGATAGTGGCCGCTGGCAGCATATGGCTGTTTGCAGGAGCTAGCTCAAACGGCCTGACGTCTCTGAGGTGTCAACAGAGCATTTGGCTGGACCAGCGTGACCAGGTTAGAGTTTAGAACCCGACAACAGTGACTCTGGTCACATCTCAGCTGCTCTTTTCTCTCACTTCTAAGTGGACAGCTCCCAGAGCCTACACTGTGGGGCGAGTGTTGCGGAAAGATAAGGTTCCAGGGCCACTTTGACCGCCCTCCTGCTGGTCACTGTGATTACTGTGCTGAGCAATGCAAGAAAGCTAGGTCAATTTTGAGAACTTTCAGACGATTGTATAACGCAGACAGAGGACCGAGTGTGAATGAACTGAAAGTTCGGCAAAGCCTGATGCAAGAAAAACAGTATAAATATCAAGACGCACCTGGTATCAAGATGCTATTGGTTTGGCAGAGTCATACTGTGCACATGCTTTCCGCATGTTTGTTCATTATTTATGTCTTGACATTCAAGTAGACTTATGTATATTTGCAGAACAAACACTTAACATGAAGTTTGTTAACACAACACTAGCACTTGTGTTGTTGGTTGCTTGACTGTCTTGTAGAGAGGGGAAGAAACCAGTAGCTTCCCTTACAGTATATTATTTGAATTTATGTAACATAAAGTTTCATGCATTAGCATGTTTATCAAAAATTATGGTCTCCAATTTAAATAAACTCCATCTTTTGAATGGCTATTACCAAAAATTGGAAAATCTCAATTAATCATAATGATGAATCACAATTAATGAAAAATTCAAAGCAAATTAGATCAAACAGTTCCTTAAAAAATAATGGCATGATGTAACTGCCTAAAGCAGAGTAATATCAATTAGCAAATCACATTCTACTCTTTTAAATTGCCAAATTATAAGGAATTTTATTCCTTATAATTATAATAATATTTAGTAGAACATATTATGTTCTACTAAAAAAATAGTTATTATGTCAAAAGTTTTGATTAAAGACACAAATCATGAAACCTATTTCCAAATTACTTGTTTTATCACTTCTTATCTTTTTAGACTATTATGCTTTAACTATTTGTTGTATTAAAACTGGGATGGTGTTATGTACTTTTGTTACTGTCTGCAGCTGAATTGAAAAGCCGGCCTTTTATTTGACCGTCACGAGAACTCATCACAACTGTTTCTTCAATTTGAACTAACTTGAAGAAACAGACTTGAAAAATCGTTTATTGAAAAACAAATCACAGTCCTCAGTTTTCCAAAACATAGAACATTTTATACTTGTATATCATACTCAGATATTTGAATTTTTTACATAATTGTGTAAAAACATCAAATATTTGATCTTGTTTAAAAACATGTAAGCCCGATATTACCAAGACCATTATGAAAGAAGGCATGCTTGGTTACCAAACACAGTTTGGTCTCAATAAAACATCTGTCTGCTTCCATAAATTTTTTTGGCCATGGAAACCCATCAGATTATGCCAACAGGTTATAGCGATTGATATATCGATGTGCATAGATTTACTCTATGTTATAACATCAAATAGCAACGATTTTAGCCGCTAAAATGTTTGCAACTGTTATTTTATTGAAATAATTTTTTCAGTTCCTTTAGCTGTCACAGGCGCAGAGGTCAGTACTGCTCAAAACATAAGTGTTCTTAGGATTCATCTTAAACATCCTAACTACAATTTTGTGGAGTCTTCAGTTCAATGCACTGGTCATCTTTCTAATTATGATTGCGAAGGAGAGCACATATGTAATACAGCATTAGGTAAGATATTAAAACTTTTGATTTAAAAGAGTTGATTAAAAAAAGTTTAAGTAATACTAATAAGCAGTGTCCAATAAGAAATCGGAACACAAACTAAAAGTAGTAATATTTTTGATTTCGATAGTCAACTCGTTTTAGTAAATGTTTGCAACAGTATTTATGATTACAGAGACTTGAATTTGACAATATCTCATTAAGACAGTAATTTCTATTTTTATCCTAATGGCTTTAATTTTTTTTAATTGGTCAGATTTCTATTTCAAAACTAAACATTTAATTTCAAATTACTTACCTCGTTGCTATGTTTCTTTAATTAAACTCAAGAAGTTCCTCATTTTGATTTCTACTATAGACCGAACCATCATGTTCAGTATAGAGTAATATTGGTTATCAAAATTTTAACATCATTGCTCATTATTCTGTGTATAAAGGCTTTGGGTTTCAATATTTTTAGATAAGAGCTTTTTTAGTACACTTTGTAAAATACCGGTGAAGCATGGAGACACATACACTCTGACTGCGTACTCACACAATGGCAACCTGAGCTCTCCACCGTATAGGTTTAACTACACAGGATACCAAAGCAAGTTGTATAGCTGTTTGATGCATTTTCAGAAATTTGCATTGTCATTTCACACATTATGTTGTGCTAAACATGTAATCTTTGTTTATTTGGAATGTAGGAAACTATTTTTAGGATTAACTGTCATATAATTATTTGCCAGTATTCAATTACAATACTAGCTGTCGTTTAGATTTGTATATCATATTTCATAGTTGTTTTCTATTAGTTAAGTTTAAAGGATCCTTTGAAAAAACTAAAGCATTTAAGTTTCATGGCAATATTTACATGGTATTTCCACAAAAATAATTTTTAAATTTAATATATAGTTTTAGCTATGTTCAGCTAAAACAGCTGTTTTTTAATAACCTATTGACCCCTAACGACCGGTATTCCGGCAATGCGTAGGGTGTGTCTAAAACCCTAACAGCTAGAATAGCAACATCCACATAGCTCTGTTTACAAAAGCTGTTTTTGATAACGGCCTCAACCAATCAAGTTAGTTCTTGCACAAGATATTAGACCTGAAATTTTACTTGCATTTTCAGGAGTGTTTAAATATCTATATTTATTCACTTTGTTATAATAACACATTTTATTAGAGCAAAATCGCAAATAATTTATACGACTTGTTAGTTGGTGGGTCAAAAATGATTGTTATGCAAATGAAAGATTTTACTACCCTAACTATAATTTTCTAGTAATGTATATTTTGAGTCATAAAATGATAATGAGCATGTGCTCAATAAATATGATACAACGGTAAATATTTTTTACGAGTCTTTGGAATCGTTCTAATTTTTATAGTTTTAGCCTGAATGCTGGTGATATACTGTTTTCTTTCTGTTTAGTAACATTTCTGTGGGTTGCCTAACTTTTTTTGCTAGTGTTTTACCAAATATAATTATTTTATGAGCACATTTAGATATGTTTAATGAAAGTTTCAAAACTTCGGAGTTTTAAGACAAAAAAATTTGATAGACGAACTGCCCAGGGTTACTAACACTCCATGACAAGAGTGGCCTGAGTTCAAAGGGTTAATTAGAAATTTGCGCAGCATGATGTTAAACTGATTGTGATATATTTTGAACTTGGGTCAAAACTACTTTCCAAAAGGACTCAGACACTTTCTTAGTATTTTAGCTGACCCCTTGCAGTGTAGCAGACTGACTCTTTAGAATTGTTTCCATTATTTCATTTAATTAGCTCTTCACAAATATTATTGTCTGCAGCTAACGCTTCAACAAAAATAGGAACAGCTGTAACAGACGTTTGCCAGATCTTCTTAAGCTCTTTTGGCTAATCTGGATGCTTCTCAACCATTTCCTGTTTTTGTATTCCGGCAGTAGTATTCTGGCCATTATTGCATCTCCTGATACAGCAACATCAACCAGCCATGTTCAGTTTAGTTCATTGTCCTTCAATCCCATATCTTGTTTTCTAGGATATATCCTACGGTGTCCTAGAATGATCATATCCCAATACATTTTTGTTCTTTTATCCCTTAACACTGTTTCTATTTGGCGGGTGTACCATTTCTTAAATGTGATGAGTTCACATTGTTTAGATAGATTCCAATGCACTCTTTGAGTTTTTCCTAACAATTGTACTATTATTACTATAATCAGTTTCATCAGAGTTTAACTATTTGAACCCTAGCAACTGGTATTCCGGTATTATGTTGGGTCTATCGGAAGCCCTAGCGGCAGGAATACTGACATTCACATGGCTCTGTGTAAAAAAGCTGTTTCTAAGTAACAGCGTACACCAATCAAATCATTTCTTGAACAGAATGTTAGACCAAATATTTCACTTCCAATTGCAACAATATCTTTATCTAGGTAACAGCAACATCAACCAGCCATGTTCAGTTTAGTTCATTGTCCTTCAATCCCATAACTTGTCTTCTAGAATATATTGCATGATCTGTTATAATGACTACATCTCATAGCATTCTTGGATTTCTCATTTTCTAAAACTGTTTCTATTCGGTGGTCATACCACTTTTTAGATGTTGTGAGTTCACACTGTTTATATAGATCCAATGCACTATTTGAATTTATTTAGACGATATTGTTATTATTACTATTATATGTTGTATCCGAGTCTCCCTTAGTTAGTTTTTTGTTATTGACCTAGTTCCAATCGTCTGGAATAAGGAAGACCTTCTTAAGAATGCTAGCTAATCCGAACAGGGATGTCTGCTGCGCCAACTGGTGTGTTATTACATCAACTCTCAGTTAAACCATCCTATCAGCAGTCGATGTTTGGCCTCGAGATATCTTACCACAAAAAGGATAACTTGTGATGTTGTTTCATTTCTGTGCTATTTCTAGTGCCTGGACATAAGATTTCCCAATTCCCTCTGATTTTTTTAGTTACTCTAAGATTACCAACAAAAATCACAGTTTTTTTCAGACCTCAGTTTATTCTATACTATAATATCAGACAACTTAGCCTCCATGACCCTGTCGGCCTGTGTATTACAATTTTATGAAATCCTTACCATGTCATTTTGTACTACCAAACCAACCCAGGATGAAGCTAGTTTTTGCTTTTTTAAAATCTTTGGGTACCCAACATTTCCCAGTGAATCAATAAAACTACACAGTTGTGTCTCTTTTTAAGTTCTCTCTGTGTTAACTTCTCACATTCAGTGATCAGGTGCATCACAGTCTCATCAGACCCACTACACAATCTACAATTCATGCTGCACAGTTTGGTTATGATGTTCACCTTTTAATTTTTAGTGGAGTCTGTCTGATCTTTATTAGCTAAAGTACATCTTTTTGATGCCTTTCGCAGTCATTTGGTGTTTAAAACATCCCAACAAAGGACTTCTCTTTATTTTACAATTATATGGTATTGCCCGCAAATAGACTTCTTCTATCCTCTGATTTTTTTGGTATTAATTTATTTTTTTGTTTTTCTTTAGTCTTTTCTTTCGTAAAATCACTCGAAATCAAATCTTCACTGAAAGTGATTTTTCTATAAACATCTAGTTTGATAAACTGCATTTTTCAATTTTCATGCACTCATTTACTGAAACCCTTTTTTGCTTTTGACATTTTTGCAGATATAAAGTCAGTCTATGTCTACTTGCAAATTGAGCGTATGCTTCATTGTTGTCAGTTTTCTTTTTTTTTATTCCTCTATTTCAACTTATCAGCAGATCAATAACATATTCCTGCTGTAAAGTTCACTTAATCTAGCGCTCATATTTTTTTCCTTTAATCTTATTACATACCTTTTCAACTACCTTCAAAGTATTTTTGTTATTTGTTTCATCACAGATTAAACCACAGTCCGGTTTTGGTAATCTATCTAGTTTTTCTAGGTTGGAATGAACAAAGCCTTTTTAATGAATGTTGCCAATTATAACAAAACTAACTGCAACACCAACTGCTCTTTCTTTACTGAACACTCATTAGGAAAAAAATCTGATTAGTAACCCAATGTTGGGTGCTGATAGAGTATTCCATGATGGAAATAACTTGTACTGGTCATCTTCACTAGTTTGGTTACCTCTATTGCCCAGTTCTTTTGAATGAAACATGTTAGGTAACAGTTGTGGTTGGCTTCAACACAAAATAATAAATATTGCTTTGTGGTATATATATATATTCTACGACCCTATGTAAATGCTATGTAATATCTGGCTCCCTTCATAGAACTTTGCTGCCCTGTAGGTTTGATGATTGTGTTAGCCAAAGGCTAGGGTATACTACCTTGAAAAAGCAAACTATGTGATCTATAAAACAGATCCCTGACTAACCTAAGGAAGCTATAAAAATCAAAATAACAAATTTAATGAGATAGATAACATGAAAAATTGTTTTTGGGTCTACAGTAGGATGTGAAAGACAACGCACAATATAAAACAATATTTAAAGGTGGTAAGCCAAAAATTCAGCTACCAATTGCCAAGGAAGCCTGTAAAAAAATGTTTGCAAAAAATCAACTCACCGAGAAAAAAAACTAAACACCGTTCACCAAAGGATGCCATGCCTTGATCCTACGCCAGCAAGCTACGAAATAAAAAAAAAACTTGCTTCTCCAGCGCTACAATGGAGTTAAAATTGCATGAATAGTGAACATGCCTTTCTTGAAATTGGCTTATATCAATTTACGCGTATAATATTGAATTGAATATAAGAAAATAGTGTGCAACCATAGCACTATTTTGGCTGACATTTTTAGTTTTGAGAGAACAGTTGAAGAGTGTAGATTTTGAAAAGGGTATTGCTTGCAGAGACTAAAACATAGTACTGACGCATTTTAGTTGATTTCAAGAAAATAAATTACTTGCTGCTAGTTAAGAGTCTTACAACTTTGACACTGCACATATTCAATATTGAGACATAATATTGATATTGGTAACAAAACAATAACTTAATGAAATTATGAAAAAAATTATAAAACTATTCAAAATTGTTTGTTAATTTTAGCTCAATTTTGCCTTATAGCAATAGCTTGGTTTTTGAGGGAAAAGTGCCACTTTTCTATCAGTTGAAGTTTATTTTAGAACAAGTTAAACTCACAATACGGGCCAACTATGTTAAATAAAACCATTATGCTGTTGTAAAATTTTCACTAAGAATAGACAAAAAAACTATATTTTTATCTTATCATAGCTTATAAAAATAATTACACAACAGAAAATTGTAAATTATCATTTATGACTATTTTACAGTTATAAGCCATCATATTTATTCCTCGATAGCATGCAAGCAAAAAGCTTTCGTGCAATTTTGAAAATATTACTATGTTTAAGAACTTTTTAAAAATGGTGTTACCATTTTTCTCAGTTATTCATTCATGGTTAAAGTTTTGTAGGTAAAGCAAGTCGTGTTTTGCTTACTAAGCATAAAATAAAAATCTATCAAAATAGTATCGCAAATGAGCGTTATCATGCAACATCAAACACACTATTCTTTAATTTTCAGTTCTGGGACAATAATTACTTGAATATTTACAATAGTAAATAATTTATTATAAAGTAATTAATATTAAAAGCAGACCATATACATGTAATTATTATTAATGAGTGATTCTTAACTAGAACTCAAAATCTGTTTGTTAATGTAATTTTATTACAGGGCCTATTACTCCAAAAAACCTGAGAGTAGTGGAGAGAGTAAGTAGAGACTCAATCCAAATTAAAGTTGTATGGGAGGTAGTGAAGTGGACGTTTCAGGAAGAGTTTTTATTTTGGATATGCCACTTTGGAGCAGTATGTGTTAGTCCTATTGAGACATGGAGAAGACCGTCAACAACTGGACAGCTTTTATACTCAGCAAACTTACAATTAACCGATGCTCTCGAACCAAGCAACTACTCCGTTTCCATTAGAGCACTTGTCGGTAATCAACAATCAGATGATCTCAATGCATTTCTTGTTGTTGGTAAGCCAGAATTTTTCTTCATGTTTTTTTAGTAGCCGGTTTTTTATAATTAGAATATATTCTTTTAGAAACTTCCAGGAACTTATATCATCAACCATTTAAATGGATTTTTATGGTTTTTCACCTTTTGTAGATTTGAAGAGCTTAAAGATCTGCTTTCAAACATAGACTTAATAATAATTGTAAGCTTTCATCTATGACAGAGCATTGATTTTAGTTTTGAAAAAAATTAATAACAATACACTCTTTTTGTATAAGTGCGATGAGTTTTATTTAATAAAAAAACTATACACATGCCAAAAAATATAGCTTTACACCTAATAGATTTTTTGAAGTTGTCAATATGTTTTTGTTGAAACAGTTTTATTGTATAAGTCAGTAATAGATCATAATAACGTTCCATACTAGAAAAATTGGCATAAAATACCAGCAATTTTCGGTACCGTAAGTCCTTATGTTCAAGCCGCGCGGCTTGTCGTTGGGTGCAGCTTCTGGTTCAAGGTCATAGGCCGCGGCTAAAACCAAGTTTTTAAAACTTGCATGAGGCTTAGGTCGGCTTCTCGTTAAATGCGGTCTCTGCTCAGTTCCGCGCTATGACCATAGAATCGCAGTCATGATACACTTTTATGTACAGGATTTTGGCGACCTACTCTATTATTTTCAAGGTCATTTTTATGCAATACTTTAGACTAAAGAAGAATTTATCGCTAATTTTTAACTCACCACAGTCACAGGTTATTAAAACTGTTTCATTCTTGACTGGCATCTTTCCATAAACGTGAAGCCCTCTAACAGCGCAATAAAAATCTAGCTGAGACATGGCAGGTAAGTTCTTGATGCAAGGGTTTAGGAATTTTAATTCGAACTTGGAAGTAAAATAAAACTCTTTTTGCATGTATGATGTAACCTGTTTTCTTACTCAAGACGACGGGGTGTAGTGAAACCCTTCTCAACATTCTCGCTCCTGAAGGGGTCAAAGACGACAAAACTTCAGTCATTAGCCGCGGTCTGTGGGCATACGCGGTTTGTTGGAGGATTATTTTTTCTTTCGTGAGTCATCTGGTTTTGAGCACAAGCCGCACGGCTTGAGCATGATGACTTACGGTAAATTCTTAAGGCACAGAAAATTAATTAGATTGGTTAATTAGTGGTATGTAAATGTACAGTGAAACTTCTGGATACGATTACGTGGATACACCATTTTTTCAAACTGTAAATTAGAGCATGGTAAAGTTTCTCTCTTATAATACAAACTTTATTTCACCTATCATACCCATTTAATAAATTTTTTTACCAAGTTCAAACTTGGCAGTCAGTATGCTCATTGCGCATGCCGAAATAACAAGAATGCCAAAAAGCGGTTCGCCAAAAACTTTTTCACAACATTTGGACGAAACACAATGACCTCGGGTCAGCTCATGACTTACTCTAGTCAGGTCATGATCTTCTCAGGTTCACATTCCACAAGAAAAATTTAGTGCAAAGTAGATCAGCGAGAGAAAATGGTCCTTTTAGGGTCATACCCATATTTCTTATGAACTTCTATTCTGCATACGTATATAACTAGAAGTATCTATATTTAACTATTTACCTATGGAATCTGAGACCGATAGAAACTTTACAGGATAAAGTAAAAATATCCATAAAATCAAAAATAAATAGGAAGAAAGTACCCTTATTGTAAATATTGCAAAGGAGCATGGTCAAAACCAATCAATAGTTGCAACTATTATTAGAAACAAAAATCAATTAAAGCAAAGCAAGCACCAGAAAGAGTTTACGACTGACAAATTGAAAAAGCTTGAGACCATGCATAAGATCAGCATTCAAGAGTCAAAACAATTTAGTGATGACAAGGAAGTAAAAGAGACTAAACAACTTACATCAGCATTAATCAAGGAGGCTATAATTTGATATGAAAACCTCACCAGGTTAATTGAAAATAAACACCCAAAAAAAGTTTTCACATGCGGTGTTATGAACAGTGTTCATGAAAGGTGCATGGGATATTTTAGAGAAGTTTGGAGAAGAAGTCAGAAACAGACTTCATTAGATTTTTTTCAAAAGAAAAGTGTCAAAATGCACAGATGATAACGGTGAATCTAACAAAAAAGCTAAAGATAAAAACGCACCTGAAGAAGTACTGCTAAATAAAGTTTAAAATTTTTCTTCCAAAATTTAGATGTCTAATTTACTGATGTGAAATGGTATATAAAAACATTACTCTAACAGGCATGTATAATGTATATCATTATTTATCCTCTTTGTGTGTCATTTTTCCTGTTTTATTCACTTCATCTTAAGTTTCATTATGTTTCTTGTTTGATAATGCTTTGCAGGTTTGCCTGTTTTCTACTACGTAAATACTAATCGTTGTATGCATGTAGCTCATATATAACCAGCTACTCAAGATAGTTGATGCCTCCACCTTACCTCCTAGAACTTGCTAAAGCCCTGCTCTCTAAGGTATAAATACGTATATAAACTTGTGTATGTATGATTACATTGATTATTGTGCAAATTTTATGCAAAACAAACTACAACCTTCTCTTGATCCATTTATAAATGTTAATTAACTGGCAATTGTTTTCATCGCACCAGCATTTACAGTGAACCAGCAAACATCATGATCCAAGAGGCTACCTTCTACATTGCACCAAGTTAGCTTGTTTTGACGAGCACTTTTTGCACCATCAAGAAAGCTGTCTTCCTGACCACTTTTGCTTTTCAAGACCCAAAAGTGCTAAACTTTGCGTTTGAGACCAGTAAAAAACCATGGAGTTGCGATTTCTTTGACAGCAATAAACAACTTTTTTTAACCTGCTAAGAAATTCCATTTCATTGCGTATTAAATGTATTTTTAAGTGTACAGTAACATGATTGGCATTGATAGGTTTTTGCTTCTTTACTGCGCGCTACATGTACCGGCTCAAGTCATGTTACTCTAAAGGTATGTACATACTGTGAACTAAATAAATTTTCTTTTTTGTGGATGACCTTGAAATGGTCAAACAGGTGACATATTGTTTCCGAGAACTGCATTTCTTGGCTTTTTGTGATGAGTTAAGTTGAAAATTTTTTTAACCCAACACTCTTAATGAAACTAAATACATAAACAAATAAGTGATACATGTTTAGTGATAAATAGTTGAAATTCAGTAAAATAGTTAAAAATACATACTAACTTTCAGTTTTAAGTCTGTGTGTTTAGTAAGCTTAACTTATTTGAAGTGAATCTAAAGTTTGTTATACGTACATACGTCTTGAATGTAAGAACTCCTTAGCGTACATAATGCACTTGGTACATGCACTATACATGTTGCATTTTATCGCAGATTATAACCACTAAATACAGTAAATACAATACCGTTACTGCAGGTAACTATGGTTATTGAAGTTAAGATAACATATTGCTACTATTTTTTAATATGTACAACTTTTTTTATAAAGTTTCGAATATTTTCACTAGGGATATTTGCATTCTATAATTACACTGATCTCTATACCAATACATACAAATTGTCATTATACGATGTCAGCCCGAGAACAAATCAACATCAAATTTTGAGGGTGCAGCGTAATTACATTTAGAAGAGTGAACAGTAAGTAAAATGTTCTTTAGGGTGGTAGTTCAAAATGATCAAGTAGTTAACCATAGCTATTTACCAGGAAAAATTTCATGATTGAGTTATCACAATTTTTTACCGTATGAGTTTGACCAGCACAACAAGTTTTAAAGCTACATTTTCCTTTACCAATAATTGCAGAAAGGTAATGCTCAAAGTTTGCAAGTAAAATAGATCTGCTTTGTTAATCTAAGAAAGATTATTTTTAAATATTGTGTTTATTTTTATTTGCATCAAAGATTTTTATACTTGTCCCAAACAGTTCTGTGAGAAACTTGCAAAACGGTACAAATTAGTTTATTTCATGTTTGGTCATAATAATTAATCTACCTGTAAACTTCTGCTTGAATTGTTTACTGTGTTATCAAAGTTTGCAATGAGTGTACTTTTAAAATCTCTGTATAGCAACTTTGAATTGAAACCACTTTACTAGACCTATTCCTTATATATATGATAAGCTTTAATAGAACATGCAAAAACATTTTGGTCACTTTATTATGTCTCCGTTCTCCATTGATTTGCAAAAACATTTTATTAACTCCTATTAAAATTATAGTTTTGTTTAGCATTTTGTCCATAAAACTGTGCACTAATTTTAAAAAAACAATCTCAACTGATGGAAGAAAGAGAATTTCTTCAACTTTTTGAAATTCATTGAACGGAAAAAGGTTGCATTTTATCTAGTTTTTATTATTTTAAGAATCCATGTTGATATCCTTGTTAGAATGTTAGAAGGCCCAAACTTTACTTTTATTGTTTTAATTAACAAACATATTGGGTCCCAAACTTATTCATCCTGAGTTCAAATCATCAATTTAAATAAAATATTTTAATTTTCATTTACAGTATAGCTATAGTAGAACAAGGAAATACTACAACTCGCTAACTTCTTAAATATCCATGAATAAAATCTGGTTTGTATTGGCGTTTCATGTAAAACAGATTCATTTATACCATAAAAAGTTAAATACCTTTCTAATTACTTAGTATAAAAAAGGCATTTCAGCCCAAGATTAACTTAATATTTTTCAAAATCTTTTGAACTGAGTAAAGGTTTTTATGAATGTTGTGTGATCTGGCAATCTTTCTAAATCATTGTTGCAGACGCAGAAATAAAAATGTGAGCGCTAGATCGAAATCTTTTCAAAAAAAATACAGATTATAAAGATTTTCAGTTTGAGTGGTTTGAGCTGACATATGGTAAAGAATTTCAGCAAAAGAAAATTTTATGATGGTAGCTGAATGAAAAATAGGTCAAAGAGCTACACTCATTACAATGTTTAAGGCTTCTTTCTTATACTTATGTTCTGCAGCACCGACTAGAGCGGAGAATTTAGAAGCAAAGTTTGTTAGTGAGTCGGAAAATAAACTGCTGTACTTGTCATTTTCATGTAAAGAAGAAACGGGCCAGGCCAACGTTCAACTGTGTTTTATGCAAAACTGCATTATAACCTTTGTCGTTGATCTAACTGGTCAATCATCACGATACTCTATATACCACACAATTCAACAACCACTGGACTTTGGTGAATACGTTTTAGTCCTTCAAATCTCTAAGGATGGCATAATGAGTGATGAAACAACAGTTCCTCTTAAAAACGGTAGGTATGAGATAAAATTACCTTTAAAAACTTGCAAGCTATCTTTGAGGAGTTTAAATTGTTGCTATAAGTTCGCAATGGGTTTATTTCGAAATATGGCTTATCAAACGTTCCTTTTAAAATTTTGTATATTTCATTTTGTGCTGGAGACTTGTTTGTTTATGATAGATCGTTGTGAGTTGTTGATTGAAGAATTTACATGTAGATTGTTTGCTTTAGTTCTTTGTAATGTAAGCTCCACTCAACATACATGGATACACTACTGTAAACAGAAAATAAACAATATTACAAGCGCTGCTAGTTATTGCACATAACACAAGTAAGCTAACAGACAGGTTATCAGCAAGGCCTTTATGATTGTCCAAAACAGTTATGTAAAACATTTTTTCATCTGTGCCAGGTATTGTGATTTATATATCTTCATTTTAATAAATCAATTACTACAATCTTACTTTAATTATTGATTATGTTGTTAAAACCAAAAGCAACTGTGCTACTAACTTTTTACCATCTCTCCATAACATCATTAAAGGCTGATCAACTTAATTCACATAGTAAACCTGTTCTTTTTATATATGACAGGTATCGAGAAAACACACGATAAGCATGCTGGTGAATTTATTATACTTTGATATATCTTTTATAGGCAGAAACTTTAATTTCACTGCAATTATAATAATTGAGTTGTAAGCATTGTGTCTTTAAATTGTAAAGTAATCTTAAGATTAAGTTTAAAAAAGCCTGAATTAAAAGCATTTCTTCAACACCTTTATATTCCCAGGTCTTCAAAAAATGGCATTTAATCTAGTGTCGGTTCTCTGATGAATCAAGGTTTATGTTCTTAACAGAAACTAAGTATGTGGTGCTGTTTTTTGTTTAACGAACATTTTGAGCATTTACTCACTGGTATTAATTATAGAATAAAATGATATCAATTTCTTTTTTAGCAATAGTACAGCAAGAAAACTGGACGTGTATTCTCAAGATGTTCATAGATAAAATGTGGTTTGCATCTTATATGATACCAAGTTTAAAGTACATTTCATATCACTCTGTATGCAAAAGAAGTTTGTGTTCAAAATTAATTTGAGTTTTTCAAAATTTTGTCAAACAATTATATTTTTTCTAGTTAAATTTGCCTAATTTAGCCTTCCTTTTTAAATTGCTGGTACTAGAAAAATGACAAAAGTTTGAGGGCTAGATCAACTTTTATGTAAAATTATGTTTGCAAATATTTTGAGCTTCATGGATTTTAGCTGAAGTGCAGTTAAGGTCTCCTTTGCAAATAAATTCTTTGAGTGACAAAATTAAAAGTAGGTCAAAAGCTGCAGCTAATATAAAGGTAAATGTTTCTTCTTTATATGTGTCGCAGCACCAAGTAAAGCAGAGAATCTTAAAGCAGAATTCATTGATGAGTTAGAAACTAAGCAGCTCAATTTGTCTTTCTCGTGCAAGGAGGAAGCGAACCAGGCACACATTAAACTGTGTTCTCTGCAGAATTGCACTTTAACCTTTGTTGTTGATCTAACTGGTCAGTCATCACAATATTCTATATCCCACACAATTCAAAAACCACTGCACCCTGGAGAATATCTTTTAGTCCTCCAAATCTCTAAGGATGGCGTATTGAGTGATGAAACAACAGTTCACCTTAGAAATGGGGGTATGAGATAACATTACATATATAAATGAAAAATCTTTGAGATTTTTTTTTAATTAGGCTTTAAAATTTACAGTAAATTTCAAACATGGCTTTCAAATTACTTGCTGTAACTGCTTTTGCAGCTCTCATAGATGTTAATAAAACATTTTCAAGATTACTGAAACTTTTCATGAAGTTTGTTATTTGTTAAAACTTTAGGAAACCCAAAACCCTGAAAAAATTAGATATGAGTTGATATATATCTACAAGGAGTAGTTATTCTTTTTATTTACGAGGAGTTTTGTGCCAGTCATCAGCCTTGTATACTATACTATAAAGCTTTGTATGACTTGCTTGTTTAAAGACAGTTTTGGTTAAGTGGGTTGTCTGATTGTTTTTTTAAGAAACATTTTAACCGTCAGTTGTTGGTGGTTTTGAAAGCAAATATTCATGATTGTGTTCTATTTTGATTTAAATATGAGGTATAGTAGATCAGCTCCGTATAAAAGTACTTCTGTGAAAATATTTATAAATGAGGTTGGGAGTTCAAAAGCATTTGTTGGTCAGAGTCGCAAATACTTTTCTTTGTTAGTTTTTGCATTTGATTTAAATGTTGAGTTATACCAAGTTATGATTTGTTGTTTAGTGTGTCTTTTTACCTTGTCACCTAGAAACTCAGCTCAGGGACTATGCTAACAGGTTTGACATAATGGTAGATAGTTTTGACGGAGCAGAGACAATGGTTGTACTTATTGAAGGACCTCAATTTCTAAATGTGACAAAAGCATCAAAACGAGATAACGAATTCAAGCTGGAATTTAATCTACAATTAGTGGCACAGAGACCATCTATACAAAGTCATATCAACGTATCATTTTACACATATGACGATCTTCCTTGGAAATATGTAAAACCCAAGCTATATTCATTAATGAAGTTTTTTACAGGTAACTTTTAGTTATTTACTCAAGTGCTATGGATTTTTCTAGTTATTGGAATTGTGCTGCAATTTAATGCAAAATGGTTATACGACTATTTAGCAGCTAGATATCGCAAATTCAAAAATTTCCTGATTTTTATAATCCTGTTGGGGAAACTTTCACAGACTGCACAAATTGCCATGCACTCACAGTTACTTTTAAAGATAAACTTACAAAGAATTTTAGTAAATTTTATCAGAAAGTATTAATATTTTTTCTATCATTTGACGCAGCTTTTTGATGCTTCAAATTACTTGACTGTTATAATGTTTCAAAATTGAAATCGTTGAAACTTCTTTATGATAATAATGCTAAGATGAAGAGTACCTGCAAAATGTGTCTCTATTACTGTAGCCTTTTTACAACTAGAAAGGTCATAATTGCTTTTATGATTTATCTGGGCATTTAGCAATGGTGAATCTTTTGCTCTTTTTGCTCTGAATATCTAAAAAATCAAAAACACTTGCAAAAATAAAAAAATACTGATACTTTTTGATAAAATCAACTGACATTTACGCCATTTTATCGTTAAATAAAAAAAAATTTTTCAAAAATAAAATGTGCCAATGTTTTGCAATTAAAATTATGATATGTGAATGTGGCACTGAAGAGTCATAAAAAAGGCTCAACCATTACAAAACATTAATTTTATCAATTTAATCATTTTTTCATCATGAATACATTAGTCAATAAACACCACAACCATCTAATATAATTATTGACTCTTGAACGCCTGAAAACCTTGAAACTTATAAAATAAATCCTAAAGGTGATGTTTAGAATTTTTATGTTCTAATAGTTAGCTTTATTGTTATTGTAATTCAGTTTTGCTATTTAGGTTTATAAGTTTCTGTCTGATTCATCAAATACAACAAAATAGAGTTAATAGAAAGTAAGCATTTTAGTAAGAATACCCGCAACACTTTGAATGAAACCTTGTCAATTTTAGACAATTCTACAAGGTACAACTTGACTGTCGCTCTCACCTCTCCACTATTTTCCCCGGGAGAAAGCTATAAACTGAGAATGTTAACTTTATCATGTCTCAAAATTTGCTCAACAGGTGACCAGAAAATTGCCTCACCAACCCATCTTACTCAGAACTTCAGGGCTCCAAGTAATGTAATCTATTCAGTTAAATTTTGTATTAAATAATATACTAATTTATTTATTTTTTAATACACAACACAATTTTTCTTTGCTTCTGATGATTTTTCTTTGTGTATATCTGTTGGCTTTCAAATAATTTTGGATTGTCTGATTAGCTTGTTTTTTTCTACCTATACAACTTGCACTAACCAACTAGTTGTCAAAAAGGTTACAAACCGGTGTTGCGATGCTCCCGAGTTCCTTGGCTAATGTTATCTTGTACAGACTAAAAAACTGCAACCATACATGCTGGCTTGTATCACACTTGCTGGTTGCTGTCTGTTATTCGAACAAGGTCAAGAGCTGAACTAGATGGTAGCTGCCCTTTTTCTCTAACATCTCAACAGGGAGTTTTCTGAAACATTATAAGGTATAAGCCATATGAAATTAATATGCTTCAAATTATTCAAACATGAAGAATACAGAAAAATGTGTGTTTTTCATGTACTACAGCATTATTATACTTGCAATTTATTACACTATTTTATTTAAGTGGCGGACAAAAGAACAAACCATTGTGAGCAACAATACTCTTTGCACAGCACTAAGCTGCAATAATAGCACACAAGTTTTCCTTTGCAACCAGTTTTTATTATCATGGTATTACACACCTGTAGCACAGAAGCTACAACCAATCTCACACAAATACAGCTGCTATTATTGACAACACTCATGCGCAAGCCAGCAATTGTGCAGTTGCTTTAGACAATAGTCAATGATAGGCAATGGTTAGGTCTATCTAGATCATCACATGTTGAAGGTTTATTTAAAGCAAAATAAAAAAAGATAAGGCAACTTCAGTAGAGATGTTCAAAAATTCTGCTCTTTTTTACTTGGGTTCAGCCTAAACGCTGATTCATTGTCTTATTTTCTGTGAGTCAACCGAGCTTCTGACTCGCCATGCAAACCAGTTTTCATATCACAAGATATTAACAGGAAAACCTTAGGTATTCTCATAACATCATGCATCTCCCAAATTTCTACAGAGCTCACAAAGAAGATGCAATGGTCTCCGATGACTAGCGCTCATAGTTGTCCATATAGCCAGTACGTTGTTGTATAGACTACAAGCGTTGAAGTGGTTTAGGCTGCCTGAACCGCTTATCCATCCAAACCACTGGCCTGTCGGCATCAGCACCAGTCTTGACTTTTTCAGCTAGCAGCCTAGCTCTGTTACCTATCTGATACTTTACCTCATCGGTTCCATTTAGAGGCCCAACAGGCAGCATATGGTCGGTAGCCATATCCAACTGTGGCCTTCATTTTCAAAAAGCGGCTGCCAGCTAAACACAATAGTCTAGATCAAATATCATGGACAAGTTTGTGGCTGATGTTACCAGTGCCTTGGTCTTTAATTGCCACAGCATGATTGCTTGATAACCCTCACATGCTTTGGCATTCCATTCACACACATTGTGTGCTTACAGAAAACGCTGGTAACATGACTTATCATCTACCAAGTTGTGAGGATTTTAGGTATGGTGTGACCTATACCTCATCAGCCACAACAAAATAGTTTCCAACATCTGTTTTATGAATGCTTTTCTGTTGACGTCAACAAACACTCACTGTAAATATTGAAACACAAAACTTGAAAAAGCCACAGTTTCTTCTAGCCTTCTAGCTTTTCCAACCTATTGCATTATGCCAGAATGCTGAATCCTCAGTTGTTATTCCCTCATATTTTGACAATATTTTATACTGTCCTGTGGTTTCTTTTTATTATTCTTGTCTCTTAGGGCATAAGTGATACAACGCTTTCTGGAGATTGCTGCTTGTTAGCAAACTGTTTGACAGCAGCTGACATAAAGGCTGCCAAATCTTCCATTAACAGCCTTTTACCTGGGTTTTGCTCAATAACATCACTGAGCAGCTGAGCAGCTACTCTTGTCACAGATTCGGTTTACAAATTTTGCCAAATGGTGAAATGCAATGAGCAAACCCCATTAATTAAAAAAAACAGCTGACTACCTTAATGATTTACAACTGCAGTTGCAACTCTCTGCCAGCTCTATTCAACAGCCAGACCTTCAGTTGTCACAACAGTTTCAATTTTTAGTGCAGGGTCAATACGCTAGTACGAGTCACACTCAGTCAATCCACAGCTCACCTGCTGGCCCAAGAGGCCACTGCAAATCTGCTGAGTAAGATACAGTCTACTGCTAATACTCAGGGGATAAGGCAAATGAGTCTCTCAGAGAAAGTTTTCACACCCTCCCAAGTAGAAAGCGCCACAGTCATTTCTGCAGTGAGAACTTTAGTCTCACATTGTTCAAGCCAGCACTTAAGAAATCTAGTATTAGAATCACCCAACAACAAAATGTAATGGTATCGAAAACCATTCTTAGCAAATGTGTCACTGGAGATCTCAAGCTAATATTTCACTAGCATATCTGCGGTGCTTTTCATTTTAAAACTATTCGCCTTGTAAAAAGTTTTATCTTTCCAATTAATGACTGTGAAAAAGTATGTGGTCAGCAATAAAGTTCTAAAGTCTAAAGCAATCGTCATAATAATCCCTTTTTGCCATTCAGTAATGTTACAAGGCAAATAGTCGTTATCTTTTAGAAGCCATTCTACATCTTTTGTAACATTGTCGTCAACCTATGAGGCTATGTTTATACCATTATCTATCTAGACATCGACAGTTTTACTAGTATCCTAACAAAAACTCTGACCAGGGTTCTCATGACAAGCTCTATTGAGTAGCTTCTAAGGAAAATATGTGATCACATCTGCGACTGGAAAAAAACATGTTCTGCCAAATTCTAACTGCTTTTGAAAACCACAATAGGGCAACAGCTAGCGAGTGACTGAGTAGTGACAAATCAATTTGCCATGCAGAGAGAAAGGCTTTTGATTCAGCAACCAAACTGGCTCTAAACTGATTTTGGTGAGATCAGTACCTCTCAACATTTGTAAAGGCCCACCCAAGTCTCACTTGAGAGCAATCCCCAATAATCGACCCCGATTGAGGTCTGTCGGCTTTTTCATTTCAAGTTCATTCTTAGCAAGGTATCTATGCATCTCTTTGACCTTAGTTACAGACTCTTTAACTATCATAAAATCAATGTAGTAGTCTGTAGCACTGTCGTTTAGCAAAATAAATTTCACGAAATTGATATCATAATTGTAGAAGAACATGGCAGGCATTTCATAACTTGACACTTTTGTGGCACCTTTAAAATATGCATCTACAAGTATGTTCACTTTAATTTTGCAATCCAATGCTCACTCTGCAGCTACCCCAACTCTTCACCTTGTTGGTGTACACAGGCCAGAGGCCTCACCCAAGTGAGAGTGAACTATACGGTCTTCAAATTTTTGTAGTCCATGTCAGTGCCCATCATGGAATAGTCAAAAGAGAAACTGCTAAATAAATAATGTTCTCAACACGGCATTCCAACTGAATCAACCAATTTTTCAAGTTTCGACTCTTAGTGTCAGTGCACTAGGACTTGTGCGTCAGGAGCACATGAATCCCCTCGTAATCAGACACTTTAGGCTGTAGTCATTTAGGCAACTACTCAGACCCCAATTAGCTAGCAGACAATTGACCTTCAGCAAAGTAAGCATAAAAGTCTAAGTCTTCAAATTACAGCTAATCCGAGCCGCCACTAGATCCTTGCCATGTCGCCACCAACGCAACACCAGCATCTTTAGATCTCGATTTATCTTAGCAAAGACTAGCACAGCACCTAGTAAGCTAATGCTTTGTCCAACTAATGGAACATGTGAAGTTGATACCACTTTTTATCATGACACTGCTCATAAGATTTATAACATTTCCCAAATAAGGCAGATGACTCTGAGATTTTCCAATTTATTTATCAATAGGGCACCGACACAAAAATGTGCTCCTGTATCTCAAAGATGATGTGGCAGCTGCCACTTACCTGAATAGTTTTGAAGACTACCATTACGTCAGCTAGCCTAATCAAAGGCAAAGTCATACCATTATGTGTAGACTTACTAATGTTCGCTCACTCCCAGTGTCAAACAGACCACATAATCAGTGACCATTTAAATCAATTTGAATGACTAGTATGCAATCACTGCGAGTCTTAGCTAGTCTGAACAGGTATGACTTGTCCATGGCAAACAAACTGTGGTGATAATTTTTACATTGTTGGCAAGAGATGGTCCTATATTAGTCTTGTTTATTCTGTTTAACATAGAATAGGGCAAACTCTTTGCTGGTCTGAATTATGCAGCATGGTTCTCCGAAAGCTTGGCCTCTCTGCTGGCGCAGTCTTTTACCTTGTGAGCACCACCACAGCAATGACACTTTAGGCTACCCGGCCGTGGCCGATGCGAGCTCCTGTGCAGAGAGTGGTCTCTCAGCATGACTTTTTACAATTTACTCAAGCTGATTCGTCTTGCACTCAGGCTAGCACTGACCCAAAGTTTGCAGCCCTAGCAACTTTGATGACAGGGCTCAACCTAATACAGAGGCCAAAAACCTCTTGCAAAACTTACCTTGAAGCCAAGACAGTCTAAGGTCACCCCAATGTTTCTGGAAAACTGAGTTTTTCTGCTGAAACAATTTTTCCTACCCTAGTTAATTGATGTATGCGTCGACGGTTTCTTCAGCTTTCAGCTAATAGTTGAAAAAGTGATGCCGTGTCTTTTGCAGCAGCATAGCATACTTGGCTGCTTAAGCAGCCTTAATGACTTACTACTGGAAAGCCTCGCCGACCATCATCCTTTCATATAAGTGAGCAGTGTCTCTGCCCGGG
Source organism: Watersipora subatra (assembly GCF_963576615.1). Taxonomy (NCBI): domain Eukaryota; kingdom Metazoa; phylum Bryozoa; class Gymnolaemata; order Cheilostomatida; family Watersiporidae; genus Watersipora; species Watersipora subatra. Next base: position 47,311,540 of record NC_088713.1, read on the forward strand.
ACGCAATTGAGCAGTTTAGTTACAACCAGCTGCTGAAAAATGCAGGGTCTTTCATAGTTTTCCACCTATGCAGCTACCTCTAAATCCCTGTTGCTAGTAAAGGGGTTTGACCATTGCTTCAATTATTCCACAACCGATTATTGAGTCAAAAGATTATAAACGGTTGACTCATGGATCGGTCAGCTATTTGTTTGCAATGGTGACACGCAAAACTACTTTTTGCTACTAGCCATTACTACCACTGTGTTAAAGTCTCACAACAAATTAGCTGCAACTAATTTTACACATATATAAAAGTCTATTGCTAACACTTGTACACAAGCTAATGAGGGTTCAACAGCATTTGCTGCATTCCTACGGTGCCGCCTGCTAAGGCCAGGCTGAGAGCAATCCGGTGCAACTCTATAGAGCAGTTCACATATTCTGCTCTTCTCCATTAGGCTTTTTTCCAACAGGGTTTTACTGCCCTTTATATAAAGAGTTCTGTAAACCTGTGGTTTGGCTTTTGATGCCAGCCAGCTTTTGTTCAATTGGCTAATCACAAGAAAGCCTACCGTATTCACATAATGTTTGACACCAATAGCAAATGAGCAAGAAAGTAGAAAGTAAATGATATAATATCACCATATGTCACCATCCAGATGCTTTGCAAGGTAATACCTACCATCATAAATCAGCATATCAATACTGGCTCGCATGTCTTTTATCTTTGACTGTGTTACTCTTGTAATTATATTTATTATTTACCTCTAGATGTTACCTACCACGTTGCATGCTGCATGTGTGTCTGGCAAACAACCATTTCTGCACTGTGTATTTCAGGTATCAAATAGGAAGAGTACAGTGAATTCTCAATTATGCTGTTAGACGGGAAAATTTAAAAAACTCGGAAATAGAAACTATCTAATGAATGCATTTTTACTAAGCAAAAGCATTTTTTTTAGATATTACAGCATGCCACATTCTATTATACTTTCACAGATCAACCGTTGAGGCCAATAGCGCTGAGTGCTTCAGTTCGGAGAAAAGGAGATTAAGGTCTGAGTCTTCTGATCAAGTGGAGAGCTTCTAAAGTCACCATTCAAGATTTGTTTCACATCCTAGTTTGCCAAGGAAGCTACTCTTGCAAATCTTCAGCTAGTACCCTCACAATTGAGCAATTGTCTAGCAGAAGTAATAATTACTTGAGTGAAGTAACGGTCAATGGATTAGGATATTACTACATTCAGGTGCAGCCAATATCAGGAGAAAAAATTGGACTGAGTAAAAACTTGAGAATTTTTGTTGGTAAGATAAATTTTCAACTAGTAAGCATTTACAGATCATAGTCAGCACTATAATAAGAGCCATCATTGTTTGTCGGTTCAAAGCCGTGCTAACAATTTTGGTGAAAACATTGTCCTGCAGAAGACTTACACCCAAACTATCCGTTCTACAACCTGACACATTATTCACTAAACGACTAAGCCGCCTTACTACGTACTTCATTGATTAATTTTGTGCATGCTGATTACTCACAACAATATTTTTGGTGCATGTGACTGCCAAGCTACCAGTTGAAATATTTTGCACTAGTAACTAAATTGTGAAGCTAAAGTCATTTAACCAATAATTTGGGCTTCTGCCACATCACCATGTGCTTCCTTAGCTAGCATTTGAAGTTGCTTTAAAAATATATTAATAAAAGCTGTCAGCGCCACTATTGAAAATATTTACAAAAAGAAGCAATGAGAAAACATATTTCTTTTTATCATGCCAACAAGTGTTAGTTGTAAAATTTGAGCAGCGTATTAACTGGATTCATACCAGACCAAAAAAAGATTTTGCCTAAAGGCTGGTTCACACTATAATTTTCATATATCGAGTCGATTTCACCACACTTTAGCAATCATTGCTGATAACAAGGTTCACACTATTGCACACTCATTAGTTTTTGCATCAGCCAATACTTTGCATGTAGTATTTTTATTTTTCACTTAAATCTTTTTTGAAGAAACTTTTTTTTTGTCTGTTCTTAGTCCCGCAGCGACTTTCATAAACAGAAATAAATATATCATGCTATCTACAAAAACAAATGGGTAATGCTAAAATAATGCTGTCATTGATTCTTGTTAAACTATCAGAAAAAGTTTACAGTTGCAACTTCTCTCGACATATTTCCGTTCCTTAGTCATTTCAATCAGTTTACAGTGATGATAAAGCAGCAAGCAGACATTATACTTGTTAAACGAGGGACTGCAGACCACTAGGAATTTATTGGTTTTTACTTGATGAGAATTCACAGCTTTTTTACAGGTGTGTACTGTTTTATTGCTTCAGATCTTTCAATCAAATGAGGTAATTTTTACAACATATGGTTGTTGTATGAAAAGAATGTTCATGTCTGTTTAGAATGATCTAAGTGAAGCCTAATCATTGATAATCCCTTTAGACTGATTATGCAAGCAGAACTCTGAGTAAGTTGGTCAGGTATTGTGCTGGAATAACTAGTTAGCAACAGTTACAGAGTTACGAATGCAGTTATGCAATGCATGAAGCCATGGTTTCTGCTGGTAAAACTAGTTTGTAACAAACTTAGACACATCAGTTTGTGCTTGAGAAACGGTCCCATTAGTACAATTTTTAATGAACATGGAAATAATCACTGTGATGGCTGTAATTACTAAAAACCTTGCAGTTTATTATAGCTGGTGTGCATGAGTATGATCGAAAGAGCCAAATGTACATGTTCATAAGATGGTAATCTGTTCCATTAACTAACAAAATTGTTAAGATATTTTTTGTAAATAATGTAACACGTAATAACGTATAAATTAATAACATATGATGATAATAACAACGTCCATAATACAATGTCTTGGTTTGCAAATGTATGCTTCCCGCAGGTTATGATATTGAAGATTTACCCTGTCATGGTACAATTAATTCAACAAATTTAACATTACGTTTGCCAGCACCATCAGTCAAATGGTATGTGCAATAAACCTAAAATAATAAAATACGACTTGCATGTAAATGTTCCAAGTATTAGATGTTCCTATGTTACCATATATATTTTTATTATTACAATTAAGTAGATGCTCACGAATGTCATCAGAATTAACATTGGCGTGTAGTGTTACTGCATGAATTGGTTTGCCTTAGGTGGGCTTGACTTGTGTTACGAAAAAACTTCATTGTAGGCTAATCAATGTACATCTAAATTGTAAGTGCAAATAGAAATCGTCAAACTTCATGATATTACATGTTATACAACTAAAAGTAAAGAGTGCACAGATTGCAAAGTTTGTTGCCTCGGAAACTATGCAGCCTTGAATTATGTTGTTGAAATAAAATATTGTAGAGCAGAGTATTTATTTTTTGAAAATTTTTTGTTAGTGGAAATCTCGCCAAATACATAAATGATGAACAAATATTTTTCACTTGATGTAGGAAATGTTTCAAAACTCAATATAAAGTTGAACTTTCTGGCACTGATCAATGATGGCAGTGCACTCTCTTTGACACACACTCGTACTGCATAGCTCCTTCAAACAGCTTGTTTCCTTTTCATGGTATAGATTGTCTTTCAACACATATCTATGGCTCATGCTACTTGCCTCGGCAATGTTTGCAGACTCACAAAAAGTGGTGTGACAGTGTGGTATGGTCCTCAATATTATGTACTGTGGTTATGTAAATATTTTTGTTATTTCAAGACAATAAGAACTTGTGCAAACATCTTAACAAGTTTTACTAGCAGAAACCATGGCTTCATTCATTGCATAACTGCATTCACAGCTGTGTAAGTGTTGCTAACTAGTTATTCGAGCAGAATACCTGGCCTAATTACTCAACATTCTGCTTGCATACCTAGTTTAACTGGATTATTGATAATTAGGCTTTACTTTGATCATTCTAAACAACGATGATCATTGTTTGTCTTGCAATACATGTATGTTGTAAAAATCAACTAAGTTGCTTGAAATTTCTAGAGGAAAAAAAGGGAAAGGAAAAAAGGGCAAGGAAAAAAAACTAAAATTTGATCTGATAACTGGCTTTACCAGCAGAGGGTAGTACAGTTGTTGCATAACCTGATGAATTGGCAAAATACATGTAAATTGGGTGACCATTGACATACAGTACCGTAGTTTTGACTTTTTCAGTGAAATGTAAAACATATTTAGTTAACGTTGTTTTAGGAATATATGTTACATTTTATTTTAGCTCCAGAGAAACCAAAAGATTTGACAATTGAACTATCCCACACTAGCAGTGGTGACTCTGTGATTGCAAAATGGGAAATGGAGATAAAGTTTGCTTACAAGTTTACAATTATTCTTTGTCACGCTGATGACTCTACAAGCTGCTACATAAACATAAATATTACTATAAATAACCAAAGTACTAACCACTACACATATACACGACGCTCAAAAGTTTTTTTCACAGAATGTGTCTACTTTTTATCAGTGCGGCATCATATGGAGAGGTATTTGGGGAAACAGCAACAAAATACTTTCATTATAGTGAGTAAATTTATAATATCTGAATATCTGATTAGAAATTTGAAAACCCCTTGTTGCATTCATTAAGGGCCATTGTCCTTCATGAATCCCAAAATTAAGATACAAAACACAACATTCAAGTAAAAAACAGAACATTTACTACATTGGCATCATAGTCATTTTTTGGGTCCAGAGGTACAGTGAAGCACACATCAGCCATATCGGCAGCGTCGGACGTTGGTTAGTTGGGTATACGGCTTGGGGGCATTAATGGTGCTGTCGCAACGAGTGGTGTACTTGCTGTTAGTCTGTCTCCACTAAGAGGGGCGTTATATCGCATAGTTTCATCAGCTATATCTGCTGCACAGGATTGTGTAGATGAAAAGATTTCTTAAGTGTATATGAACTGAAAATACACTACCGATAGCGTATTCATTGTCCTTATTGGATGAACTGTCCATACACTATTCATAGTGTGTCCATTGTCATTAGAATATGTACCGTTCATACGTTATCCATCGTGTATCTATTGTCCTTAGCATAGGAACCGACCATACACCATCCATAATGTACTCATTGTCGTTAGTGTATTGGCAAAGGAATGTGTCATTAAATGTGTTCATCAATTTTATAGTAAAACAGTTGAAACGTTAAAAAGAAAAGAAACCCCTATCTCAATGTCCACAAAGAACAACCTTTTCATGTGAAGATAGGGGTTCTGTTGTTTACCATATTATAACATTTACTTTTTAACATCACAGTATAAACTAAACAGAAAAATGTATTCAAAACACATTTGAATAGGCACAAAACTTTATGTAAATTTCAGAAGTTTAAAGTCATGTGAAATTGAAGATACAATCTATAACTACTGCACTAGCTTTTACATAAAAATGATAAGACTCTTGCTTTGCTAGCATTAGCAGTCCAAATCTTGTATACAGATTTGATAACATACACGGTTACAAGCTTAGTAAAAAGCAGTGGTTATTAACAAGGCATTATAAGTAAATTGTTATAAAAATGGCATAAGACCGTTAGGTAAAATAGAATTAGGCTAAAATGATTTATGTATACAACAAAATGTCCTTCACACAATTTAATACTCTCACATTGGCTGAAGTATCACAATAGTTACATAGAGGCTAAAATTAATTGTATTGTGAGTGTAGCCATTATGATTCTTTTTTGACTGCAAGTTGCAGATGATCATTAACTTGAAGGCCAGTTCACACCATGTTCGAAGTTTGAGGCGTTGTCCTTTTGGCAATTGTTAGCCGATTAAGGGCAGCGTAAACTGAAGTCATCATTGAGGCAACAGGAATACTTCACCAAAAAACTGCAGCTGCCAAACTTTCCCATTTCTTCGCCAAGTATCAAAAACAGCCTGTGCATTGCGCATTACTTTGGTGATCGTGCTTGGCCGCAATTACATACTTTCTCTCACGACAGTTTCTGCGGTACTAGTATTCTGGCATCACTGAGACCATTCTGAAGATTCTAAGCCGTAGACTGCCCGCTGATGTTAAAGTAAAAGAGTTTTTGATAAGATGAGCATTGTTAACACTATTGTTAACACAGAGAATCACTAGAGTATCCGGCGATTAACACCGACATTATATATATATATATAGATAGATCAGTGTGTCGGTGTTAATCACCGAATACTATAGTGATTCTCTGTGTTAACAATGCTAAGTGTTAACAATAGTGTTAACAATGCTCATCTTATCAAAAACTCTTTTACTTTATATATATACATATATAAATATATATACAGTCAAACATGGATAACTCGCCCACGGATAGCTCGAACACATGGTTAACTCGAACGGTTTCTTTGGTCCGTTCCCACGTAATGATAAATTGCTATAAATAACTCAAACTCAACACTGTTAACTCGAACTGTTTTTTGCCCATCGGCTACCGAAACGGTTGTTATCGATTTAGAAAATCACTTTATTCCAAGCCATAGAGGTAAACTTCAAATTTTCGCAATTCATAAGCGTCGTTATTACCACCGTCGGCAAAATATTTTTGTCAACGACTTTTCTAAAGGTTTGGTGAAATTTGATTTATACCAAACATCCGCTCAGCGATCGCCCTTTAGAAGCAAAGTAAAGTGAGGTAATCTTTGCATAAATTTCAAGAAAAATTGGCAAAATTGATCTTGGGTAAAACACTCAAAAGAAAAAGATGTCTTTTCTTTTGAGCATTTCAACAACGATCAAGTTTTGCCAATGTCAACCAAAAAAACGTCCTGGCCATAACATCACCTCAAACAACAAACCAATCTCAAGTGATAAAAAAATCTCTATACTTTTTGATAAAAACGTTTTAAACTTTACATTAGAAGCATTTAATTTGAAACAAGCCATTGGTGCTTTTGATTTATATTATAGTTTGTATAGGTACATGTATTTACTAATAAATAAGTAAATACATGGACTTGTGACAGTGCTCTGATAACTTGAAGGCTCTGATAATTCGAACACTTTTGCTCGGTCTCGTGAAGTTCAAGTTATCCATGTTTGACTGTATATTTATATATATATATATATATATATATATATATATATATATATATATATATATATATATAAATTGGGAAGTCAAATAGTTTACTTATCTTTCAGCTACTGTCAGTTTCCTGCTGGTGCATTCTTCAGGCTGTAAGCTTCAACTGGGCAAGATGGTGACTTTTCAAACATCCCTTTCTTTTACGTGATTGGTGGGTTTTGTCGCGCTCTGATTGACTTATTACTAAAATTGCAGAGAAGATAACTCTTAGAATGAGGACAAGATGAGGCAATTTCTGTTCTTTTATTAAGTGTTGACATGTCAGGTTTTTTAATGATGTAATATTTTTCAGAAATACATAAATTGCACCTTTTCCTTAAGTTGCTGTAGGATTTGGCGTGTTTTAGTATAGTCCACTCAAGTTTGAAGTTAATGTCTCGGTCTTTTAGTGCCCATATGTGTTTGCTTAGTTCTGTAGCATTTCTTTTTGAGCTATTATTTATACTGCTTTTATGGTTGCGGTACCTAGTCTTAAAGTCTGTTTCACAAAGTCCGACATAGGTCTCAGCAGTGTTGCTGTCTAGTCTTGTCACTTATGCATGGTAGACTATGCTCTTCTGAAGGCAGTTTTGGTTAAGGGGACAGTCTGATTTTGTTCTACAGTTGCATTTTTTGGTCTCGGTAGTTGGCGGATTTGAAAGGAGCCTGTTGTTATGGTTTTCTATTTTGTTTTTGATGTTAGGCATAGTTGAGTAGCTCAATTTCAAGGTATTTTTGTTAAATATTTTATGTAGAGGGTTTGTCTTTCGGAAGCACTTGTTGATCAGAGTCAGGAATCTTTTTCCTATGTTAGTTTTCACACTTGAATTAAATGGTGGGTTATACCAGGTTATGGTTCGTTGCCTAGTTTGTCTTTTTCTTTTGTTAGTGGAGTTTGTATTTTCATAAGTAAGTATATGGTTGTATCCACTGTTTGTCAGAGCGGTCTGGTACGGTTGTACGGCCTTGTCAAAAATATGTTTGCTAGAGGAAAGTCTGTTCAGTCTTTTATTAATGTTAAGTGGTAAGTTTTTAATTATGCAAGGGGGGTGGTTGCTCAATCTATGTACATATAAAATGGTGTTGTTAGGTTTGGTGTATGGGCCGTATGAGCCTTTGGTTAAGTCAAGGGTCACGTCTAAAAAGTTGACGGTTTTCATGTTAGCTTCGATAGTTATTTTCAAATTGTTTGCTTTAAATATATTGCAAATTGTCTTTTTCATGTTTGCGGCATATTTAGGTGTGTCGTTGCATATTGCCAGTCCGTCATCACGGTAGAGTCCAGTATTACTTTTTAGTTTATCTGGTAGTAGAGATAATATGTAAGTCCCCACGAGTTCACAAGTCTCGGCTCCGTCAAAACTACCCATCGTCACATCGACATGTTGGCAGAGTCCTTTTTAATCCAGGTGGCATCGTTATGGCTGAGGTAAGAATTTTTTGTGTGCATTATTATATGTCGTTCATCATCACTGATTTTTGCGTATTTTGAGGCAAAATTTAGTGCTTTTTGTAGGAGTTCTGGTGTTATAGATGGGTAGAAGTCACAAACGTCAAAAGTAATGAAAGAGTGTTTGTGTTTATTTTTAATGTCTTTAAACCAGCTGGGAACTTCTGTCGTGTTTCGCCATAAAGTTGCTTTTGTTTTAGATCGCACGGAAAGGGTTATATTAGCTAGTATTTGTTTACTTATTTTCCCAATTTCTGTCTTCGTTGGGTTTATGAGTCTGTAAGTGGGGTTGTTGAGGAAGTTGGGTTTGTGGTCTTTCACTGTTATAAAAGCCTCTTTTGTTGCAGTCTGTTCAATTCTGTCATCAAGGTGTAGTTTGCAGACAATTTGTTGGTCAGTCAGCCCTATTGATTCAATTTTGTCAGTTGTAGTTTTTTTGTAATTTTTAGTGACGTTATCTAGTACAGTTTTTTTGTATAAGTCAGGTGTTAGTTTGTAGTAATTAGTGGTTTTGTCAGCTTTGACAAGTATGTTGTTGTCTATTTTTATTGCTTTTAAATCATTCTTCAGTTTCTCCTGAAAGTGATTTGTAGTGTTTTGAAATTTAGTTCCTACTAAATATTCAAATGTATCCTACTTTAGTTTCAAGTAGGATACATTTGAATATATATATATATATATATATATATATATATATATATATATATATATATATATGTATATATATAATATAAATATATTGTAATTAAGGCCTAACAGGTGAAGACTGCAAATAGGTTTTGGACAGTGTTTGTCTGTTTGCCTGTCTGTCTGTTTGAAGCCAATCTGAGGGTGTTAAGAAACAAGAATTGTTTCACACCAAAATTTAAACTCGGATACTCCAATTTAAAGACCTGCTCGCTAACCACACACTACTCAGACACCTTTGCACTTCATGAACTAATCCCACGACCAAACACGAGCGGAGCGATTGCTTGAGAGATTTAAAATAAATGCATGTGCACACAACTCATGAAAATTATTTATCAACACTTTTGCAAACCCTTGTTCCGAAATCTCATCAACAAGTTTAACAATTTTTCGATGGAGTCATTTAAGTATAATAACGATACAAAACAGATATTAATCTATTTAAATATGTTACCAAGTCTTTGAAAATGGTTGACAATATCCTAAAACTTACCCATATGATCAGATTATACACAAATAGACAGATTAATTTGGCTGAAATTCACAAAAAAAACTTGACAAGCTTTTTAATCAAAATTAGGTCCGGCCAACGGTACGCCGATAAAGTCGTGCTATAGATAGTAGAACTATTAAGAAGGGCGCATTACACGAGATAAAAACGTTCTCATATCACCAGTCTATAGCATTGTCTAACTGCCGAAGGTTTCTAACATTTTTCCCTTTTTAATATCTTGCAAAACAATTTAATAATAAGAATAATTATTTATCTTTATTTATAAAAAATGATTATTTGATTTTATAAAATTATCATAAGAATAATTATTTGATTTTATTTGTCTGAAAGTTTCGGTAATAAACGTAAACCGTAATTTGAGGAGTAGACCGATTTACAGGTACAAAATTGTGGTACTGTGTTGGATCCAGCGACCAACACGTAGAGGCGACCTGGGTCGGCTTACTCTACCGGTCTGCATTCACCTTCCACAGGGGCCGTGTAAGTGTTGCCCGTTGACCAACACGCGGAGGCGACTCAGTCGGCTTACACCACCGGTCTACTACAACCACCTTACACGGGGAATTGCTCCCTGAGTGATATTATGCTCGTTCGACAAGGTCGACCTGAGGTCGACCGGGGTCGACAGTGTTTCTATACTCTACTCCCAAAGCACAGTCCGTAGACTGAGGCTTGGAGTAAATAAGTGCTCAGTGTGATTCTGTTATTGCGCAAGGTAACAGAAGAGTGTGGGTCCAAATGCAAAGCATGTATTGAACAACTTCTAGGCCGATAAACACGGCCTTAAATATAACAGAATATGCAAATGAGGTGGCTAGGACCAACCTCCTCTAGGGGCGTGACTATATAAAATAACACAAGAGAACACAACTCTAATGATAATAACCAAAAAGGAGATGGTACTGCAGGTTTCCATCACACACGCCGCCCCTATAGACGACTACCGGCTATATATATAAAAAAAAACCACAAGAAAAGAAAAAAAACACAAGAAATATAGGAACACACCAACTAGCTACAACAAAACAGACAAAGAAAAGGGAATATAATAATATGAGAAACCGCAATTACTAAATACCAAGAGGAATACGGATAAATCATGTCGACCGGGTCATCTAGGAGGTCGACATGCGATTTGCCAGGTCCTCCAGGCGACGAGCCGCCCGTCGGAGGTTGGAGGCCTCTTCTCGTAAAGCGTCCACTGTAACCCGGGGTCGTACGTCCCCCAGCCGGCTCTGGATGCTGCCTATTGTCGTCAACCTTCTAGGAGCTGGGACCGGTCGTTCCAGCTTAGGCGGACTGTACCACTTCTTCTTCGGGGGAGAGGGGAGAGGTGCCGGAGGTCCTCTTCGTGTAGGTGGCTTGGTTTTAATTGGCCCGTAGGGTATAGGCTTTTCAAAGGCCGGAGGATTATTTAATTGTACCTTTTTGCTCCAGGCCGGGTAGCTATCTCGGTCGACCTCGTATATAGTAATTCCCTTTCCACCGTGCGCCTTCCTTACTTCGGCATCCTTGATCCGAGCCTGATGTTTGGCAATAGTATCTCGAGATGTAGAATTTCTCCCACATTTGCAGAAAAAGCGTGTAAAGTGCTGGGCGATGTGGATTCTGCGCCGTCGAGGGGTAGAGAGTAGTTGTTGGCACAATGGACAGTTAGTACCTTTCTCTCGACATAGTTTCGAGATCGTTTTAGCTGTCTCTGCCGCAATCCATTTGGTTGGTAGTGGGGGGTGTGGAACGTGATTATCTAAAGAATCCGTTTCTGAGTCGTCCAGGGTTTCACCCGGCGCTGGGTGGAGCTCCAGTGGCAGGATCTTTACTTCTGGCAACAGGGGTAAAGCTCCGATAATCGGTGCCGACTTCTTCACGGTTTCTTTGGTGACTTCCATGTTGAGAAAAGATATAGGTGTGTGCGCCTCGAGTTGGTAACAAGTAATGAGCGCGTTCTGTCTGGGACCCAAAATGGCCGCCTTCTGACCTTGAACTCCGAGGGCTTCTCCCGATTGGACGGTGCTAGTGTCGTAATCGGCCAAGTACGCGGGAGGCCTCCTGATTCGTTGGGGCCGTGGTGCATCTCCAGCCCCGGTATCACTAGCCTGGGCTCCCATATTTTCTGTGGCTCTTTCTTCCTCGGGTATCGACTCGTCGCCAGGGTCGGGGTCAATCATCAAGGTAGGATTGTGCTCCCCTGGGGGAACCAAGGGGTCCCTCCTGGGAATTCGAAGGGCTTCTGACCTTCCTGGCGACTGAGGTATTCGCAACTCCGTTAGTTGGCTAGGCAGGGGCAACTCTGAAATAACTACTTCTGGGTTACCGTTTCCTCGTGCGATTTGCCTTCTGGGTCGGCCCCTCATGTTGGGACGGCGAGCAGGCTCGACTTCGACTGGGGCTCGTCCTTGTTGCACCGGACTGGGGCGACAGAGTCGTAACCTTCCCTCTGCTTGGATAGATCGCTGTCCATACCTCTCTATCTCGTAAGTGTGGTTTTCGTGACTCCTCAACACGCGATAGGGCCCCAAGTACTTGGCCGCTAGCTTCGGGTTTTCCCCTCTTCTCCGCCGCTTGCTTAGCAACCACACGAGGTCACCCTCATTGAATAACGGAGGCTCTCTCGCGTCGGTTGACACAATATCTTTTTGCCTATCTCGGAGGAGAGTATGGGCTTGTATCAACCGGTCGTGGACAGTCTGCACATACTCATGTATGCTTGCGAATGATTCTAGTCTATTCCCATACTGCAATTGGTCAGGAAGACGTAGTTCCCGACCCAACATCAGATAATTGGGTGTTTCTTTAGTCGCGGAGTGTGGTAACCCTCGCAGCGTCCTCATGATTTGTGGCAGTAGCTGGTCCCAATCTTCCTGTCCTCTGCCCAGCAAGAGAGCTCGTAGGGAGTCACCCAACACACGATTGTTTCTCTCGACCACCCCATTCCCTTCGGGGTGGTACGGGGTGGTCCGAGACTTATCGACTCCCCACAAGTCGCATAGCTCCTGGAATAATGAGGATTCAAATTGGCTCCCCTGGTCGGTATGGATAATCTCGGGTAGCCCGAAGTAACTAAATACCCTTTCGTCTAGGATCTGGGCTACCGTTGGGGCTGTAGCGTCGGGGATGGCTAACGCATCTGACCACCTAGTGAAGTGATCAGTGAGCACCAACACCCAACTGTTTCCACGAGGGGTCGGAGGCAGGGGTCCCACCAAGTCTACGGCTAGGCGTTGCCACGGCCTCCCGGCGTACAGCCGTTGTCTATTCCCGGAGGTCCGCCCCTTTCCTGTTTTGGCCCTCTGGCAAACCTCGCAAGAGAGGACTGCTCTCCGGATATCTCCGGCCATACCCGGCCAATACCAGTCCAATTGGACGCGTTTCAAGGTCTTCTCCACCCCGCAGTGTGTTTGCTCGTGGGCTTTCCACAGGATTTCCTGTCTCAATGTTTTCGGGCATACCACCACTACCTTTTCTCGCCCATTCTGGGTAAGATGGAGAGTCAACACGCCCGACTCGTCGAGCTGGAGCTGGTGAAACATCCGGGCCAATCGTTGCAGCTCGGGGCTGCCCACTCGTAGCACGGCTTCTTCCACTCCTTTCCGGTCCCTGACGGCTTGGTAAATGACCCCTAGGTCGGTAGTGGCCCTCTGTTGTAGCGCCCGTACTTCGTCCAGCGGGGTTTGTACCACCGTCAGCTGTTCTGGACCCTTTTTGACTACACTTTCACCAGTTCCATCCAAATTTTTGGTTTCGCCAGTTATCTTGACGGCTTGTGACTGAGGATCCTGAGGTCTTCTGGGAGGGTGGTCCAACACTCTAGGTGTTCCTGCCCCGCCCGGCAGCCGTACCGGGACTGGACTGGTTGGTGTGAGAATCGGGGGGCCGTGCCCTAAAGCCGGTCTGTTGCCAGGTAGTTGAGGCCATTCATCCTCATCCAACTGGCGGGGGTTGGGACTGGATGTTCCGACGCCTCTCGGCGGCTGTACCGGAACTTGGTCCACTGGCACCGCAGTGTCCCAATTCGTTCCTGGGTTTATTAGGGAGTCGTATACTTGCGACCTCGTTGGCCCTTGATCCCGCTTCTCAATAACAGCACACTGCCGGCAGTCGACGCACTGTCGTCGACTCAATCCATCGGCGTTCCCGTGTTTATCGCCTTTTCGATGGATAATTCGGTACTTGTGCTCGGCCAGACTCTCCAGCCACCGGGCCACCTGGCAAGAGGGTTCCTTCCTCCGGTGCAACCAAACCAAGGAGGCATGGTCGGTTCGGATGGTAAACTCTCTGCCATATAGGTAGGGCCGGAAATGCCGGACAGCTTGTACCACTGCCAGTAGCTCCCTTCTGGTTACGCAGTAATTGCGTTCGGCGGAGGAGAGGGTCTTGCTATAGTAGGCTATGGGTCGCTCCGTGCCCTGCTGGACCTGGGATAACACAGCCCCAGTCCCTACATTACTAGCATCAGTATCTAGTACGTAGGGCAAGGAGGGGTCGGGATATGCCAGTACTGGAGCGTGTGTCAGCGACCATTTGAGCCTAAGAAAAGCTTCCTGTTCCTCTTCTCCCCATTTCCAGGGGACCCCTTCGCTGGTCAACAAGGTGAGAGGTTTGGCGACCGAGGCATAGTCCGGCACGTATCTGTGATAGTACCCAGTGGTACCCAAGTATGACCTTAGCTGTGTCACATCTTGGGGTGCTGCCCATCCACTTATAGCCTGAATCTTTTCAGGGTCGGTAGCCACCCCTGTGTTGCTGACTATGTGGCCCAGGTATTTGACTTGGGTCTGGAACAAGCTGCATTTGGAGGGCTTTAATTTCAGCCCGGCCTGCTTCAATCGTTCCAACACCTCGGCGAGCCTAGTGACATGACTGGAGAAGTCGGCTGACATGACGATGATGTCATCGAGGTACAGCAGCAGGGTTTTCCAGTGTAGCCCTTGGAGGACACGTTCCATCAGCCGCTGGAAGGTAGCTGGGGCGGAGGTCAGTCCAAAGGGGAGCACCTTCCACCTCCACAACCCACTGCGTGTGGCGAATGCCGACCGCTCCTGGGCCTCGGCGGAGAGGGGTACCTGCCAGTACCCGCTCATCATGTCCAAGGTACTGAAGAACCTACTGCCAGACAAGGCGTCCAAGCTCTCATCAATCCGGGGGAGGGGGTAGGCGTCCTGGCGAGTGACACTATTAAGTTTCCTATAGTCTACACACAATCGCCACGCCCCGTCCTTCTTCCTCACCAAGACCACCGGAGAGCTCCAGGCCCCGTGAGCGGGCTCAATCATGCCTTGCTTTTCCAGGGCCGAAACCTGTCGTTCGATTTCGGCTTCCTTCTCGTGTCCTACACGGTACGGGTGTTGACGGATGGGTTGTGCCTCTGGGAGGAGGGGGATCTCGTGTTGTACCAGGGTGGTACGCCCCATGTCTTCGCTCCCTTGGCTGAATACATCCGCATAACGGGTCAAGAGGTCTTTCATTCTTCGGTGCTCGGTAGGGGACGAGCAATGTGGTGCCGCCTGTCGGAGCAGGTCCAGCATGTGGGGTGGTACATTGGAGACAGGAGGGGGAGTTTCTTTGGAAACCTCGGCTTCTCCCTTCGCTGTCCAGGGGGCCCCTATTTCGTCCGGCCCGACCCCAGTGTATTGCCCCACGACCGTTCCTGCCGTCACACTGACGGGATGGTCGGTGGGGTTCATACAACGGATGGCCACTCTCCCCTTCTCACCGGGTTGGTGTAGGCTGGCGGCCACCATATATCCGTTCTTCGTTCCCTCAATTAACCCGACTGGCTGATAGGAGGAGGACGTGAGACGTCCGGCAACCAGGACCTCGGTTCGAGGGGGAAGCGTTGTGGCTCGCATTACCTGTACGCTGCTTGTCAGAGGTCGACCCTCTCGGTCAGTGCACGTCAACTTCTGTCCATTTAACACCAACGTGGGTTGCTGGAAGTTCATCTCGCAGTGGTGGTCGACCAAGAAAGGCATGCCCAGGATGGCATCCTCCTTCAGGGCACACACCACGAGAGACACAGTAACCTGGACACTCCTGACTCTGACCGGG
Source organism: Watersipora subatra (assembly GCF_963576615.1). Lineage (NCBI taxonomy): Eukaryota > Metazoa > Bryozoa > Gymnolaemata > Cheilostomatida > Watersiporidae > Watersipora > Watersipora subatra. The sequence goes on from NC_088713.1 coordinate 47,327,288, forward strand.
AGAGTGATGAGTCCGTGGAACTGCAGCCGGGTACCATCTGCCATTTGCCCATAGTCCTCCCGGACCTCCAATTTGCTTTTGACGTCTTTAGGTAACCGCTCAAAGACATGTCGTCCCAACAAATTAGAGGTACACCCGGTGTCCACGAGGAATTGGACGGACTGACCTCCGATGCGACCTGGCAAGAAATAGCTGCTATTATGCGGCTTCCATGATTCGTCTCCGTGGGTCCGTCTGGCTTTGCTAGTCCTCTGGGGGCCCTTCTTGGAAGGCCGAGACGGCTTTGGCCAGACGTAGGTTTCATCCTTGGCTTCTGAGAGTGGGAGACCTGCACACTCCGGTAAGGGTTGATATTGGTTATGCAAGGGGACCGGTGGCGAGCAGGGGGGGAGCCTGCGTCGCCTAGTCCGTCGTGGCTGTTGCCACTGTCCTTGCAAGGGTATATTTGATCCACAGTCAGTACTTCCCCCTACTGCTGTGGATGGTAACCGTTTCCCGGCCTCGTGACTTGAGGCCGTTGTCCTTGGGGGGCTTGGGGGCACCGGCGTTGGATGTGCCCTGCCTGGCCGCAACCCCAACAATTTGGTCCCCTTTTGTCCACTCCCCGTTGTCCCAACAGCTTCCCTTCCCTCAGTCCATCTGCTAACCCCTTTATAGCCATCAGGACGTCGTTCAAGGTGGCTGATGGGGGTTCCGAATGGACGGGGGCGACTGTAGCGGGGGTAACTTCTTCCTCCTCCACCGTCATTATTAGGGGTCGGGCACCAGGTCGAGGAAGAGTGGGCTGGATTTGCAGGAACTCGTTCCCCGCCTGCACTGCTTCCTCCAAGCTCTGTGCCTTCATCGCTAACAGGTGGCGTTGGAGGGGCGTATTTCCCAGTGTCAGAGAAAACGCATCCATGGCCATACTGGACTGGTAGGATTCTGGGAGGTCAGCGTATGCTATTTTCACCAGACGCTCCATCTCTGTGGCATGTTCTTGGAGACTCGTCTTGGGTTCTCTTTTTAGGTGGAGTTTACTCCTAGCCTCTCTCGGGGAGAGCCCGTACTTCATGCGTAAAGCCGAGAAGATGGAGGCAGGTGAGTCCCCTCGACTGCATCCTCTGGCTCCTTCCTTCAGGGTCTCCCGCAGGTGGAGGAGCGTGGCCTTCTCACTCCACTCATTTGCTTCCGCGACCTCTTCGAACTGGGAGATGAATAGCTCTACATCCTCACTCCCATCGAACTTCGGAGGCTTGAAGTTGGCTCCCCCTCGGGGTATTTGTAAGGCTCTAGTGATAGCCTCTGTCAGTTGACCAATCTGGTCGACCTGCTGTAACTCTGCCTCAGCCAGATCTCTGGTAGCATTCCGTCGGCTGTTTGGCATGGTTACTAGGTTCGTCTTATAAGTCCTAATTACCGCAGTTCAATCCCACTGCTGCCACCAGTGTGTTGGATCCAGCGACCAACACGTAGAGGCGACCTGGGTCGGCTTACTCTACCGGTCTGCATTCACCTTCCACAGGGGCCGTGTAAGTGTTGCCCGTTGACCAACACGCGGAGGCGACTCAGTCGGCTTACACCACCGGTCTACTACAACCACCTTACACGGGGAATTGCTCCCTGAGTGATATTATGCTCGTTCGACAAGGTCGACCTGAGGTCGACCGGGGTCGACAGTGTTTCTATACTCTACTCCCAAAGCACAGTCCGTAGACTGAGGCTTGGAGTAAATAAGTGCTCAGTGTGATTCTGTTATTGCGCAAGGTAACAGAAGAGTGTGGGTCCAAATGCAAAGCATGTATTGAATAACTTCTAGGCCGATAAACACGGCCTTAAATATAACAGAATATGCAAATGAGGTGGCTAGGGCCAACCTCCTCTAGGGGCGTGACTATATAAAATAACACAAGAGAACACAACTCTAATGATAATAACCAAAAAGGAGATGGTACTGCAGGTTTCCATCACAGTACTCAGTCTATCAGCCTGTTTTTTCCCAATTACCGAAGTTTTCATTAAATTATTTAAAATGTTAGCCAAAATTCTTTACATCTTATGTACAAGCTAGGGCCAAACTACTGCACCCTTTTATGACGAAAACATTTTTTTATTTTGCTCCAGTTTGCAAAAAACTTCCAGACGTGAACATTCATACTAGTTTTCTGCTAGTTCGCTATCAAAGCCATTCTAAATTCAATACAATCAACTTTCAAACTGTGTATACTACATAGCAGCTTGCCATTTTACTTCTAATATTGCATTTCAGAGATATAATAAACATATTTCCTTATTGCTATTAAATTACATACATTACAGTAGGTTAGTCCTACAGCTTTAATTAATTTTCTTTTTATTGTTGTTAAACATAGGTTTGAGATAGTAGTAGTTTAGGTGTGAATTTTTTTACAATCTTTTGTTTTGCATAATTGACTTTTTGAATTTAATTTCGAAACAAAATGACAACTACCATGGACATAAAACTTTCCTAAACACCACGTCATGGCCAACGCAGTGGCCTTCCACGTGTCTCTAATTATTACAGATCAATATGAGGATAAATAGAAGGTCCTCACAGCAACCATCAACATCAAATGCTAATGTTCAACAACGCGCTACTCAAATTAATAACAACTCATCTGATTCAGAGAATACTTTGGTAGATGTTGTAGGCGATGTAAATTACATGGACTTGGCAGCCCCTTTGTTTCCAGAAGATGATCATGATTTTATGGACATCATTGACCATGAAGATATTGCACAGAACAATATTGCTCCTCCAAATGCTTCCCCCCTTCATCACATTTCTCATTTTCAATCTTTAGATTGTCCTGATTCTCTAGAACTGCGTAACAACCTTCTAGGCAGACTTGACAACAACATATCACACCTCACATGTATTGGATGTAATGAGAAACATTTCGTTACATACAACGCTCAAATACAACTATGTCATGCGCGCCAACGAGTTTGCCTGTCAAATTCCTAAATTACTAGAATTTTCTTTTTGAAGTCGTAGTCCCTCAAATTTATTTTATATCATCTCCAACAACTCTCATTTAAACTATACTCAGTCAATTCCTGCTGACAACCATTTTTTCAACAACCAGTACTACCCTTCCTTTTTTCCATTATCACTTATTCCATTATCAGGTCGTGGGCTGTATGACTGGGGAATTTCTAGTTATGCATATAGTGATTACTCATTGCAATCTCCCATGGTGTACAGGACTGCAAATTTTAATAGTTTATTTTATTGGAATGTTTCAAGCCATAATTGAAAGTTTTGTAAAAAGATTGCTTCATGTCGGCTTCAACATTACGACATTCAGCAGGGTCGCTCAGCAAGCTACCGCATCTGCAAATCAGTAACCTTCTAAAGCTCAACAATTAATGTACACTGAAGACCTGCAGGTTGCTAATAATGTATTCAATGTATTATATATATATATACTTCGATATATATTTATATATTACATATATATATATATACCTATATATACATATACATGGATATGTATATATACATATATATACATATATATATATATATATATATATATAATAAACTTGTGCACTTCTAAGTGCTCAATCTTATTGCCATGTCTTTTATCATAATATATTTATGATGACAAGATGATCTCTAAGTGACATAAGTTTAGATTAGAAACTCTCACTCTGCAATTTGTTGAAAAAACTAGTTTTAATTACATGTCATTGGAAGGTTTTGCTTTCTTAAAATACTGACTTTATTGCACTCAATTGATAGTTTTAAATTATTTTCAATAAAAGTGTTTGATCGTTATTAAACCACCATTTTACATACTACTTTCATTTCATAACATCGGACTTAAGTGAGACTTAGATCTTTGATTGTTTTATAACTTTTGAGCTGAAGGATGGCTATTACAGGGCTTTAATTCCTGTGTTGGCTGGATGAGTAAAAGAAATTGCAAAATTTACCCTTTTGCTGACTAATTGCTTATTAATATCAGAAACGAAACGTATAATCTTGTGATAATCCAGTCATAGCAAAAGGCCTTGTGGCAAACAAACCATGAGAAACCTGTCCAATTAAGCAGTCAAAATGCCCTATCTGCTGTGATAGGGCGCTTTGATTGCCTAGTGCCAGCAGAGTATATTGTCAGTTTAGTCAATCAAAACGCTCTAAATAAAATAATTCCTTTTATTTAAAGTTTCACAAAAAAAATTTGGTAAAGTTTGTTGGATATCTCATGATAATAAATCGGAAAAAAATTGAAATATTGCTAACGCTGCTGTCAACAAAAACGCGTTTGCGCTTGTGTTGAACTATTTACAAAGATCAAGATATGGCATTGTGCTTGCTTAGGGCAATAATGTTCAACTCAATGGGTGCATTTGCCTGTTTTCCACTAATCACCATCTATATATTTTATCAATATTTGCGCAAATGTTTGTGTTTATATGCATTGTTGCTCTAGTTTGCTGTTAAACAAATTACACTAAAACGAATTACCATAATCAATTACCAAAATATCTGTCTGGTTGTCACCATCAATATATCCTCCCTAAAACTAGCGCAATGTTCCCATTATATTAACATGAACCAACAGAAGTTATAGTAGGTGCAGAAACGAATTATTCTGAAAATTTTAATTGTTTCTTTTGTATTCACCTATTTTTTTTCTGGCTGTCGCTGCCCTTACCATCTTTGCTGACAAGAGATCTTTTTCTGAACATCTGATATTAGCGTTGTAGCAATTTTAAAAGAGTGAAACATTTACGTTTGCACCTTTTTAAACACATGGCTTTTGTGTAAGTGAACAAGCTTCTAGCTATAAGTAAAACTACCAGTCATGTTCTGAATACAAATGATAGTCTTAAAACAGTAGAAAAGTTCTTACAGTACTTATTTAAACTAATAATTCTTTGTTTTTTACAAGTTTTTAAAAATATGTACTAATTTAAAAAATTTATATTTCAAAGTGCAACTAACCTGACTGAAAAAAAATTTGTATGGTTAGTTGTGTACTTTGGTGCACGTCTAACCACCATAAATAAAAATGATTAAGCTGATTACAGTCAAGTTTGTCATTTTATTTCAATTTTGGGACAAAGTATTCAAAGCGTTTTAAAAATTTATAGTCTCCTAGTTCAAAGACTTGAAAAGACAGCCTTCATCAACAAACTAGATTTGTTTGCAATTTCTTCTGATTATGAAGCCCACAAATTATACATTTGCAACAGTTACATTGCAACAGTCCTTGTTTACCTACAATATTAATAAAATTAAGAAATGCTTCAAACCTCTATAGAAATAAAACTTTGTTTTGGGAATTAATGTTTCAATATTTTTGACAGATTATTAATCATGGTAGGTCATAATGAGTCATGAACATAGCCATAAAAGCCAAAAGAGTTTTTCTAAATATTTTTTAAATATTCTCCAATAACTGGTACAAAAGTACAGGTTAGTGATAGTCAATTAATCCTTTTACTGCTATATGTGCATTCCTGCAAAATCTATGGTCAGCTGCTGAATGCACATTTTTGCGAATTTTCCAACAGTTGCATATTAACTTAACTTTATGATTTCTTAATATAAAAACCCAATGATTCTTCGAATTTTTATGGCATTGAAAGAGTTGTGAGCACTTTTTTCTATATAATTTTCTAAAATTCGCAATTTTGAATCTTTTTCTGGAAATTCTCGACTGACCAACAAAAAATATTCCTTTCTGTTGTTCTAATTCTGTATAGTTATTGTGGCTTTCGCAAGTGCCACAATAACTATAAATGATTAAATAATTATGCCTAACTAAAAATAAAAAAAACTACCTATGTTTATGACATCATAGCTTATTCAAATCAAAAATTACTAAATTTTTCAGATAATGAAAGTGATAACACTGACTCTGAGTGAGGCAAATAATGTATTGGAAGGACAACAAACATTGTAAAGTATCTTTATAGTTTTGTAGCAATCATAGTTTCACACAGCTTTAGTATCGCACATGATAAATATACATTTAAACTTCTGCATAGCTCTGTTTGTTAACACATTTGCAAAATAAAATAATTTGCAAGTTTTTTTTAGATTAAATTGAAAATCATTGTATAAATATATTGCAGCAATATCAGCAATTTTTTGAAAAATGGCTGACTGCGGGACGAAAGCTAAATTTGCATATAAATGGCAACAAAATGGTTAAAAATACTTAAATGTATTAATAGGGTTGCTTTCTTAGTTAAGATATGCTAACTATTTAAACAAAGAAAGTTGAAATAGTTTGTTGTACTTTGAGACTTACAACAGAAGTTCATAGACTATACTCACATATCTGTAAACTAATCTTACAGTTAAATCATGAACCGTGAAAGGCTTTGGATATTTATGTGGGTGATTTTACAGTGTGTGGGTGAGGCTAATCAAGTGAGTTGCAGGTAGGTTTCAAGAATGATTAATGCTTTCCGTTTATTTATTTGTATATCAAAAAATGCAGGCGTATCAATTTTTGTTACAAGTTCTTAAATTTTCAAAAATTCAAAAATTTTAAAAACCATTATTGCACTGAAAATGTTACTGTCACACCAAGTAGTAAATTGAAACCGTTGAGCTTTTCACATATATATTTTTTCCATATGCTTATATATATATACATACATGTATGTGGAAATCATTTGGATTTGATAGCAATTTGTATTTTAAACTATTCACTTTTTTGATGGTGAGATGATGTAGTGGTAGGCAGCTAATCACTAGTGCAGAATGTTATGACTGGAAGGGCACAAGTTGTCGACATGTAATATAAATGTATATGCTGCTCGTTATACCAGTTCAGTGTTATTTGTTTGTTATATCAACAACTATTCTGATAACAAAAAAATAATCAAATATTGGTTGAAAGTTAATGTTTTATTTTGTAACATACACATTTAAAAACCTTTATATTTTAATATTTCTTTCTAATACTTTTCATCAAAACACTTCTTCCAAGTTATTAACTTTTATAATTGTTTATAGTATAGTTTTATTTTATAGTTTATATTTTTACAGTTGTTTGAAAAGTTTTACAGTTGTTTTTTTTTAATTTTTAATTTAATTGTAATGCACAAACTCTTCTCACGATCTGAAGCTGAAGATTTACAGTTTTATGATAAAGTTTAAAAACATCTACAATTGCATTTATTTTATCTCCAAATTTATTTCAACTACACAATACATTTTTTCATGACATTTAGTTTGAAAGTAATAAAGGCATATGTTGCTATATGTTAAATACAAATCAATTTTTTGTTCAAAGAGTTTTTTAGCTAGGCAGAACAGCTAGTTAATAAATACACTAAGTTAATGTAGGCAACTAAAGTTAATAAGGTTAATATATTTTTTTAATATTAATTTTCATTTACTCTTCTTGTGTAACTCTATTACTATAATAAAGCTCTATACTACACTAAACAGTACTTTCTACAACACTGAAACTAATTAAAATCTTATGAAGGTATATCAAATAATGTTTTATTGTCGACATAGAAAATCAGACTTTGTTTAACCATAACTCGCTAATTATTTTAAAGTCTTCTTTCAAAAGCCTAATAGGTTATTATTCTGTTTTGTAATAAAATTCAGTAATGCCCTTTTCGCTTTATATTCCTTAAAGTAAAAGAACCTTAACAGTCTGTTTTTTCAACTTGTTTAAACTGTCCAAAATCTTTTTTAATTATATAAAACTTGAAAATTAGAATGGTAAATTTGGTTATATGTTAAATAAAAATCCATTTTCTTGGCTTAGAGTTTTTTATTACTTTGGCGAAGGCAAGCTTTCAGGTAGTTTGTATTTTATTATTTTGTTTTTTTGCACACGTATATGTGATATGTAATGTACGCATTGAGCCAATGTACATTGTAAATAATGTATGCAACCCATTTTAGCATACACTTTAAAAATGTTTGCCAGAAAAAACTATCAAAAATACATGCAGGAAGAAACGTGTCGGTTGGTTGTAACTTTTAAGAATGTGACATGAAGGCCTTGGCTCTGGCTGAAACTAAAGATGCCATGCTGTCATCAGCAAACTACAGGTTACAATGAAGCATTCCCCCCAACGTGACCGAAGTATGCTCAGCTTGCTGAGTAATAGTGAAAATGCATTCTTTCATGTGCTATCTATTATATATGTAGAAGCGTTTGCATCTTTAACCTAGTAGATAAAAACCTGATTGACCCCTACTAGATCAATGTGGCAATAGATAAACTTTGCACCTTGCTCAACATATTCTTTCTGCATGGTCACCTATTGATGACTCCCTTCTCTGGCTGGAAATTGTCTTAAAAGCTAGAAAAAAGAGCCTGCAAGTAAAAGTAGGTAAACTCACCCTTCCAGCCCTATATATGTACTACAGTGAAGGAAATAATGAAACAGGTAAATTTCACAGAAGAATATCCTCCATAGTTTTTTACCTATTGTGCAACAAATTAACTTAACCATTGATAGACGTAACTGCAAACCGCAGAAGTAAAGAATTTAACCAATTCAAGACCTTCCATTTTTTAAGCTTGTGTTGGAACAGTAAACATCGGAAATGGTTACATAACTTAGTATTTAGGGGTCAAAACACAGAAACTCAAGAGAGCCGCAATTGTGTTAACAGCAACTAGTATTACTAAAGCTGTATTTCTTGAAAAATAATCAAAGTCATTTAGAGCCGATGAACGAACATATGAGAAAATCTATTTTAGAAAAGTTAGAGTGAGAGATTACTAGGTACAGAACAACTTGTAACTATGTGTGACTACTCTCAGTTTATAGCAAAAGTAAGCCAAAAAGAGTGATCGGGCACTGATTCATGAAAAAATTGCTACTCCTATTTGCAAACAAGTGAGCAGCAACAAAAACATGAAATCTTTTCAGTGTTCTCAAAGCTAAACAAGACCAAGAAGCATAGTGGGTGCCCACTTTAAAAACAACTGTGCAACTGCACTTTAGGCCCTCATTTAATAATCAACACCCTGACCAGGATCACCTTCCAAAAGCAGAAAAACCCAGAAAACTATCATGGGAAAACTATCAAACTATTATTATCTAGGGAAGTCTGACCCAACTTTTATTGGGCAAAACAAACCAAATTCTGCGATTGAGGCAGTTTAAACATTCAATATACTTCAGAGAAACCAAAATAGACTGTCGGTAGAGGCACCAAATATTCAGTAACCCCGAAGTTCCCGAGCAAATGACTCATTTTTAGTATGATTATTTTCCCGGCCTCTCTGAAAACAGAAAGGAACACTTCGATATGAGATAGGCATTGAGTTAACCTTTTTTTCATAAACTATAATTTTTTTGAAAGATGAAGGCTGACCCACTCAGTTCGATTTGGACACAATTCGCATGATTAACTTGTTGAGCCAAACATATGTTTGACTGATTGCCAAAGACTATGCACGATCGTTTGGAGAAAAGTTATAGAGAGTCAAATGGTGTGACTAAACTGCTAGCAGATGGGACGGGGCTATGTTTCTACAGAATGATACTGCTTCCTATGTAAAAATAGGGTAAGGCAAAAAGTTGAGAGAGGTCTTGATCTAAACCGGATTAGCAAAATCACATCATTGGAATGTTCTTCCTAGTTGTTTCTCTAGCGCTCCCAAATTTTTGAACAGTTTGTGAGCCAAATATATAGAAAACAATAACTTGTAGACTATGAAATATCTTCCTGCAATACATGAAAATCTAAGGGATGCAATGAGTGTTAATGCCAGCTTAGGCAGATATGGCTACCTGTGGTCAAAAATCCACACAAAATCATGGCACCTTAAGAGTATTAGTGACACTATGCGACTCCTATTAGAAATGAGCATAAATTAATTTTTGCTAAACAGCCTATTAGTTGGGTTGCTACTTTACCCTCCCAGGGCATCTACTGCCTCTCAAAACATGCACTTTCAAATGTGACATACACATGAGTTGAATCCATGAGGTGAATGACAAAACACCTCAGTAGCAGAGAAATATTAACAAATTTGAGTTTTTAAAAAGTTTTTACACAGCTAGTAACCTTGTTCCAGACAGCCAGACCGTATTTCCATCATAAAAATCTAGATAGTTTGAGAAGGTAGACTCGCAATAACTGCTATTATTTCAAACCTATCTAATCCTAAGACAAAGAACCTGCGCGCAAGGTATTTACAAAAAAGACCTGACAGGAATGATCATTATGAACCAGGCCATACAGGTGCCAATCTGCTGTTTAAAAATTGTTATTTCCTGCAAAGTAGTGGGATTGATTTTTGGAACCACAAGTTTTTTCACGTAAACAAATGGGTTCAATGTGATGCAGTTTTCAATCATGGGTACCCAAAACTATTAGACAAACTTTGATCTGCAGAAGTTTCAACTAAGAATTACACAAAAACCGATTCATAGTAAAGACCAAAAGTACCATCTAGAAGAACAAATTAGTAGACCTGTAGATAATTTACATTGACTTGATGGCAATCATTTATCGGCTGTCTCAGACTGGAAGGATTTACTTTTCAAACGATGGTGGCTAGAAAAATAAGAGCAATTAACTTTGCAGATATTTCAGGCTAGGCATTACCTAGGCTTTAAAAGCCTAGGTAGCACCAAAGCCATTCAAGGTTTTTACTGTATAATCCCTTGCCCTACAAGAATCTAATGTATAGCAGACTTATGCCTAGACCAAGCCTGTCGTCGGAAGAGTGATGAGCCCGACCTTACAAATTCTTTATTAGGTCAGTCATACTGCAACCGTCACAAGGCTGATCAAAACTGATGAGTTATCCAAGACATGGTGGAACCAGAAAAGTGGAGCAAAATTCAAGGGATTCTCACAAAAATACATAATGAACACTATAGCTGGTACAATGATGGCTTAGTTTCACATGTTACAGCACGGGTCAGGGCTAACACATTTGATAATGTGTACCATTGTTAATTGAAACTGACAATGCAATGCAATGCATGCAAATGCAATGCAAGTAGCTTGATATGCAAAACCTCTGATTGTTAGAAAAGTGGACATAAGCTTTATCATCCCGCATTACTACTAAGCCAGCATGTTAGTTTAGTGCAACTGCATGGGACTAAGAGAATTATAGAAGCTCAACCAAGAGGAAGATATGAGTGACATCTTCTCTTTTTTTCCTACTGTTGATAGCATAACAAGGCATGCCATTTTCATGATTGGAAGCACAACAAATATGATCATGCAGCGCAGAGCTAAGGTTACTGAACCAATTGAATAGTTACTCTCTCACATTTTTTTCGTACCAAATAACATTTCATACGGCTGCAGGAATTTTTGAGAACCGCACAAAACACTTTCTAACAAGTTCAGATGCTAAATTGACCAAGAAACTTAAAGGAGCTGCTTCTGCGTGTTCCTGGCAACATGTTTGTTTATCCAAAACAAACGGTTAAGTGGAGACGATTCGAAACTGTGTGACGGATGGTCTTCATTCAAATGATAACAATGTATACATACCAATCACAGTTTTACTGAGCTTTGTTTCATAAGTTCTTATTAAAAGGTCTAGCAGCTACTTCGGTATCCATTACAATGAACGAAAGAAGCCCAAGTTGTGCGCCACATAACTACCCGTGTGTCCTTGACGTTGCTGAAGGAGATGAGTGCATTGAGAAATCTTTCGCCTTTATGATGCTGCACAGCAAAACCAGGCAAGGCTCAGCTTACTCCCTCAACCGAGATCCTATTATAGATTAGTGCTCCTTTTATGATCATGCAATGGGTCCTTCATCTGAACTAACTTTTAACTCAGCTCCGATTGGTTCGTTCAAGCTGAACAGCTCAGATTCTGAAAAGACGGCTGAGCGGCTTGCCAACAGGCAGTTCTCAGTACATGAGAAGGCCCGGAATAAAAAAGATCCAGAATAAAGAAAACCCACAAAGTGGCTTGATATGTATGTGTGACTATAAAATAGGCTTATACGCAAATATAAATATATTTATATTGAACACAAACTAAGTGTTGGTAGATATTTGGTGTCACACCCCATCAAACGGTTCTTCTAGCTTTCTTTACAGTAATGGGTTATTGTGTTTAGTAGGAGGTCATGTTTGCTAGCTATATAAGCTTATGCTGTAAACAAGGAATAATTAGTGAAATAAAGTAATATTATGATGAATTTGGTTAATATTTGCAAAATATTTGCCAAAATTTGTATTTCTGTATCTTCCAAATTCTCGAGATTTAATTGTATTTCATTATATTTTACCTCTAAAATAGTTGTAAATATTTATAGCGCTTCTTTATACTTGCCTTAAAATATGTAATATCATGTAAAACTTTCACAAACAGTTTGACATGTTATTATAGCAATCTTGTAAGAGAGAAGCGTGACGCTGTTTTCACGCCAAATTAAAGATTTTCATGAATGACATTAATCAAGTTGTGTTGTACTTCCAATTTAAAAAAAAAATACAGATTGAGGTTTCATCTTTTTGCGAAAAAAATAATGATAACTACCAAATATTTAATTACAATTTCAATTGACTTCTGTTTCTAAAATACACTGTTTATTTTAGATCTAACTCCTATATTGAACTACAATCATTATCTGCTTACTATCAGAAACCAAGAACAAACTGTCAATTGGAGGACCTAGATACTCATTGCGAGTACTCATATTATGACAGAGATATTCAAGGAAATCTAACTACAGTTACTTCTAAAAATTCTTCTTGTACCACCACAGAACTTCAGAGGTCTTGGTTTAATGTAAGCAACAAGTGTACATGGTATTTGCCTTAGCTGTTTAAGCTATAATTTGTAATGCGCTTTGCCAACTCTCAGGGTAAAGCTAAAATATCTAAATTAATTGAAGCTACTTTTGTGTCCATGTGACAATCTCTCAGCTGCAAGCTAATTTTACAAATTTTACAACTGCGAGCAGTGTAATATTGAAAAATATTTTGCAACAGTTAACACTGCAAATGCTTTTTTGTGATCAGGATTTCTAGCATAATTTATTCCACGTAAGCATTGTGTAAACTTGGCTTAAATGATTTGAGTTTTATTTACTAATGTGCTTCTATTTACAAAGTAAAACTAAAAGGTAAGCTAAATTAGCTTGATCACTTTTTACCAAAATATGAAGTAAGCTGCAAATACACGCATATAAGCCAAGGAAACAACCCATCATTGTCTTTCTGGCCATGGTTTAGTTATAGCATTTAAAGCAAGTCCCCCAGTTGTCTGTTACTGCATCAGCTACGTTATTTGTTTATGACTATAATGAAATGATGTGGGACATTTTCAAAGCTACATTGGACCTAGTTCCGCCATCAGTTTTCGTTTAAACTCTGTTTTTTTATTTGTATGGAGCCCTCTAGCAATCTCAGGTAGTAAACAACTCTGTCTTCTTGAGAGAGAGTTTTCTATTTCTTCAACTAGAAGAGCCATTCTTTTCTTTTTGACCAGCAGTTTTCCCTGCTCCCTGTTAAACTTCTCTCCTCATGAAAATGCCCAGTATTTTGTGACCACGAGTCTTTTGCAGGTGAGCTGAATCTGTGCCAGTTCTTATCAACCACAGCTCGAGTCTTTACCTTGGGGCTTTTGCAAGTTCCCAGAGTGGCTTCAACTGCTCTTTATCCCCTTTCCTGGCTGCCAACTTGTATGTAGTGCAAAACCCAACCCAGCAATACTTAGTGTAGACACCAAGCTGTATCCTACCGTTTGATAAAAGAAACTTTGAATACTGTTGATATGTCTGCTGACCACATAATGTCACCCATGCGCTGAAATCTAGTTTAAACTGTGATGAAAGTTATTTGCTGTGACATAATCTGACAAATAAAACAGCTGCCCATGGCTTGTCATTCTCATCCTTATATTTTATCTCGCAAAGAAATACAGCAATGTTATCATCTTCAGTGATTTCAATAACATGAGAAGGATTGCAGCAAAAACTGTCTCCAAAACCAATGTCTTTTTACAAAAACTAACAATTAGTTTTTTGAGCCATTTTGATTCCTGTAAACACTATAAATCCACATCTGCAATGCTTTGCTTGCTCTCTGTCCAATTTAGATAGAAACATATTTTGGCTACTGTTGTGTTTTGGTTTTTACTAGTTGAATTTCACTGTACAGTTAATTTGGCCTTTGTAGCAGCTTCATAGGTATCATTTAAATTCTAACAATCTTTTGAATCGCACTGCATCAGGTAGCATGAAATCTGGCCTCTATCGTGGTTAGTTGCTTATTTGATCGTCATCAGTCTTAACAACTATTCTGCTTCTAATCAGTGATTTGTGTCATGTGTCAAAATTACAGTACTCCTTTTGTGAACCCACTTTGTCAAAGAAAATTTCAATACCGTCTCCATTTTGTGTGAGTATGTGAAATCTGACCCTTTTTACAATGAAATGGTTTCAACACCAAAATTACCCTCAAGTGCTGCCAGCACGGTACAATGTGTGCCTTTACAATTACCGGAAGCAAGAATAAGTTTTTTCAATCGGGTCATCATAAGACAATACATGGTTTCACTGTCATTATTACTGCTTTTTAAAAACTGTTATAATATAGAAGTAACTAATACCTATTAAAATACAGATATTTTTTACAAAATAGTAGTATTCCAAACTTCAAAACCAATTATATTGTACAATGGAAAGAATCAATAGTTTTATGCCTATCTGCATTACTTCAGAAAACAAAGCAGTTAGTCTGAAAAAAAAGATTATTTTACTTCTGGTATAGAATATTCGAACAAAAATGTACACACAATGTTTGAATGGTATCAAATTGCAGGTAACACTAGTTCTCACTACTGATGTATGGGCCTATGCTGACCTCGACATATATTGCAATATGTCTGGACTACACACCTGTCATATATTTAAAGGTGAATGTTTAATAACTCTTCACTTTTATTTTATCACTTCAAACATTTAGAAATTTAATTTTATATTTATTCGTAATTATTAGATGGCTTGATTGAGTCATTATAAAAAGAGCTTAACATTTATCCATGTTGTTGTCAGGAAAATGCACAAAAACCTTTTACAGCTGACTATATCGTAAGAGACGTTAAGATGGTCAGCTGGTCTTGTTTTTAAAAATTTTATAAATAAATACAGTAGCGATGCAGCAGAGGGTCATGATTATAGCCAAGTTTTCCTGCCATTGAAGAACAGGAAATATGTCAATAACACTGTTAAAAACACTCAGATGACAAAGTAACACAAGCATATGACCGAGCCTTAAAAACAGAAATCTGAGAGCCTAATGCAAGAAAAACCATTTAAAAAAAAACAAGACACCACTTTTTATTAGAATGGCTTTGCCAACACTCTATATATATATGTTCATGGTTTACGACTTGAAACTTATGTATATACATACTAGTAGAATGAATGTCCAGCATTGCACGAGTAGTAAGAGCCAGCTTATGAACAGTGAAAAGTAATGTAGTTGCTTGCACCAATGATATAAACCACCGCCCCCCCTTTCCCCCAGAATTGGTCATGATCATCATGTGAGCAGGGTTTGGTGATTGAGCTCTTTTGAGATGAACCAGAACATGGACACCAGAATAAAGGAATACGCTAAATAAAAACCCCCGTAAATTTACAAATATTGTGAACAATGTTTATAATTTTACTGATTTTTTGCTTTCATTTTGTTGTCAGATAAATATACCTACCCTGTATTGTTACAGTTATGATCAGTTAGTTGCCATTTACAATCATTCATGATATCAATAGTCACCATTGTGAAATGGCCCAAATTTGGTTTTAAATTTATATTCTGAGTATAAAAACTAGACTGAACAGCTTTGCCTGCTGTCCCATCTTAATAGCCAAGTTAAACAATGTGACAACAATAAAAGTCTATGTCATTTGTTGGTAGGGTGGCAAAATATTACTCAGAAACTGGTGAAAAAAGGCCGTTGTTTGGGTGATTTTGGGTAAATTATATTTAACTTTAAGCAAATACTATAGCCCCTATCAATCTCAAAGTTGATAAAAATAGGTAATCTAAAAATTTTCATTTTCTGTAGGGTTATTTTAATGGTTAGGTATTACCAGTACACTGTAGAAAATCAAGGTTTACTTTTTCATGGTTTGTTATCCGCGATCAACACACATCTCAAATAATAATCTAGACTCAAAAACCTAACAAGACCGCGCAATTGCCCCGGGAGAATTTTGTTTGCCTTGGAAACCAAGCTAGCACAAGCTCAACAGAGCTCAATCAACAAACCCCTCCTACAGGATGGCCGTGATCAATCTTGTGAGGGTTTAGTATTGTTGTCTGCCGTTGCCATGCTCTTGTCATAATGACAATGGCTAATTCAGGTAAACTAACATCCCTATTGCTAAACTTACTAAGAAGAGCTGAGAGATCAAGCTTTAATAACATTGGGTAATGTGTAACAATATGCGTGTTTTCACCCAGATAGTTACTTATATTGCCCAATGAATCCATCAATCTTGCTTGGGTCAATGGTTTAGCGCATTGTTTAGAGAACGGAAAATTCTGAGATCAATTTTATGCAATAAAGATTCTTTACTTTAAGATTTTATCGGCTATTAAGCTGGACACACAGAAACATCCACTCACTTAAAACTTGTAACAAGTATATTCCATAACTAGCACTCTTTGCTACAATTAATTATATATATATATATAACAAAAAATTGTTTCCTCACCCCGGATACCCCGTATGGGTGGTAAATTCTGCTCTAACTCGGTTCTCCTACCAGAGACCTGGGAGTTTGAGCACTCGCCTCAAGATCTTAGCTGTTCCCAATAGAGCACTTTTCTGCAACTCACCTGAGTTGATTGCTGTTGGTATTTGGGCAAGCCACATTTTATGTGCCGGTGTTATTGCGCCCAGTGCCCCAATGACTACTAGGATTACAGTTGTTCTTACATTCCAGCATTTTTCAATCTCTTCTCCAAGAGGGAGATATTTCTCTACCCTTTCTTTTTCTTTGCTGTCTATATTGTAGTCATTGGGCACTGCTATATCTATTATAGTAGCCCTCTTGTTCTCCTTGTCTATCATCACTATATCTGGTTGGTTTGCTAGGACATGCTTGCCAGTTGGATGTAAAAATCCCATAGGATCTTAGCTCGGTCATTTTCATTGACCTTACCAGGAGCTTCCCACCAGAGTTGTGGTTTATTAAGGCCATACTCATCACATAGACTTCTATATACAACGCCTGCGACATGATTATGCCGCTCAGTGTATGCGTTTCCTGCTAGTTGCTTGCATCCACTGATGATGTGTTGGATGGTCTCAGGTGCATCTTTGCACAGTATGCATCTAGGATTGTCTCTAGTGTGATAGATTTTTGTTTGGAGTTGCCTTGTTGGGAGCACTTGCTCCTGGGCTGCCATGATTAGCAACTCTGTATTGGCCGTTAGGTTTCCTTTGTTCAGTCACATATATGTCTAGTGAAGATCACCAACCTTAGATATTTGTTGGTGGTAAGCACCATAAAGAGGTTTCGTGTGCCAGTCAATTTCCTCATCATCAGGGCGTAGGTCCATTGTAAGAGCAGCCGATTGAAATTCAGCTAGCAACTTATCTGAAGTGGTCATGGAGGCTGCATATGATTTGATGCTTTGCTCCTCCTCTTTCAATGTCTGCTGTGCACTTTTGAGTTCCCTACCTCCATCTTTTCTATCGAGATACAATCTAGTAGTATCAGATTTAGGGTCGAGTGCTCCATGCATGGTCAGCGGTTTACGAGTTGCTATATCTGTTGCTTTGATGGCTTCCTCAGTCCATTTCATTATGCCTGCTGGATATCTTATTACTGGCAGTGCGTGTGTATTTATTGCCACGGCTTGGTTTTTGGCATTGAGCTGGCTCCGTAAGACCTGCTAAAGGCATTTTTTGTATTCGGTAATCAAGACTTTGTGACATACCTCGGCTTCGTGGTTGACGTTGTTTTGTAATGTTGCTTTGTATATATATATATAAATATATATATATATGTATATATCTATATATATAATTATATATGTGTACATATAAATATGTGTACATATAAACATATATATACATGTATATATATGAATTTATATATATATGTGTATGTATATATCTATATTATATAAGTAATTAATAATTACATATTTATACATATATAATTATATATATAATTATATGAAGCAAAGCGTAATAGTTATTGAATGTAATTGTACGCATCTTTGCAGCTGCAGGCAGGTTCGTGACTTCTTCTGTCAATCATCAGTCTGCTACTAAAATTTGAGATGGTTGCTGAAGTTCTCTCTTTTTCTTCTTATTGGCTTGCAATTGGCTCAGTTATGTGATACTGTTTTTCGTTGATTGCTTGGCTCTAAAATGAAAGAAAAGGTCATTTTTAGAATTTGTACAAATTGATGTGATTGCCAATCATTTGTTTAGTGTCCATTCTTTTGGTCTGGCAATAATATAAAACTTTTCTGCTAAACATATATGTAGGTTTCATTTTTTGAACATTTTATTGTATGAACTTGCGTGCTTAGAATTCTAAAGACATCTTACTGCATCTAAGATCAAATCCAAGAGCTGTAGGACAAATACCTCATTAAGCCAAACACTGGTGTATGAAGCTCTCAATGTTTTTTTCGTCTTGAAGGAGAACTGCAAGTGGTTTTTTTGCTTCAATTATAGATGACGACATACTGTCACCAAGCCAGAAACCTATCCTTTTTTATAGATGATAGCTTTGATGCCTTGTCTCGCAAAAGCATTTAAGTACACTAGACCTGGTCAGGGGTTATTGCCAAACACTGTTGGACAATGATGCATAGAAAATTTTAGCCTTTGCTACCAGTTCCAATTTCTGAAAAGAAGAGGTTATGCCCTTTAGTGTTACCTTAGTGTCATTAACCTTCCAGAGATCGATTGAGCAATTATTGCCTTGCTTGCATAAGAAGGCATTGCTGCTTTATTTGGTCGATGGCATAATCTATGCACTCAACTTAGAAACCTATTTGCAGCAACTGAAGGAGGTGTTCTAGAAGCTGAGGAAAACTGGTCTGAAACTAGAGTTTCGAAGTGTTTACTCTTTCATTCATTGGTACAGTATTTAAACCATGTGGTGAGTGCAAACAAGGTAATTACTGACATAGTGAAAACCATGGAATTCTGTCCAGGGCCAATCCTCAAAATACTCAAGGAGCTAAAGGGCTTTTTTAAAACCGTGGGTTTTCGCAGACAATACATTGTACACTTTACGATTATAACCTGGCTTTTGAATCAAGTTATGAGCAAAGAAAATAAATAGATTTAAGGCAAAGACAAGCAGGCTGCTTCTGACAAGCAGGTGCAACATCCTCCTATTTCATGTGTGCTGGGACACCAAAAATTGTGCTGACTGCATACTCTCGATATGTATGCCAGTGGCTGCAGAGTTGAAATGGTACATTCCACGGTACTGAATAGAGTGATAGCCTTCTTTAGCAATACACTGACCCTCGCAAAGATAAATTACTTCAAGATCCAAAGGTACAGTTAAGAACAAAAGTTTGAGACCACTCAGTAAATCTATGCATATTATTGGTTTTATAGCAGTATATGTGGATTTATTTAAACCTGCAATTAAACATTATAGTTACATACTGAAAAACTTCTACTAATGCAGTTTTAAAGTTCATTAAAAGTGTAGCACCATACTTTTGAGTCTTTACTGTCAGTATTTGGTGTGTCCACTATTATTGGCGATTATCGCCTCAAGTTGCTTTGGCATACTTTCTCTCAGCTTTCTGCAGTATTCTGCGGTAATCTCAGTGCACCAAACACTCTTTATAACCTTTACACACTCTGCAATACTTGATGGTTATTTTTCTGTTTTTCTGAGCATCCAACATCATGAAGAGCTACTATTTGTACCCTTGTACAATGCGATAACGAGCTTTTAGCGCCCATTTTGCAAGCAGAAAAGGTAATGAGCTGTACTGCAAAAATGCCCTGAGTGTGCTGTTTGTGACATTATGTAAACATGATGCAAGCCACAAAGCTTGACACAACGTTGTATAATTCAAATTTCACTTAGTGCAAACTGTAGTATCACTTTTCAGCAGCATAGAGAAGATGGGTAGCCCTTACATTGTATAACCCAGGTAAAACAAGCGTGGTCTCAAACTTTTGTCCATGACTGTAGCAGTTTGCCAAGGAAAAAGTTCTCAAATACGTCCGGCAATACCTATGCAGCAAACAAATGTTACTACATACAGATAATGTCTCTTTGCAATAGCAGTGTTGATGGAAGGGCCCCCACAATCCAGTAGCTAAATGGTTAGAGATCTTTGCTAAATTCCAGTTCATACTTGAGCATTGAGCGGTCTTTGTCGCAGCAGCGCGGATGATCTCAGTTGACAAACCTGTGAAGACTGTTGACAATGAGAGTTCATTGAGTTGAGAAATGGGAAACTGACTTGCAGGAAACTTTCTCTGGAGAACCAGCACCGCTCGAAAGAACTTTTAGGAAATAGTTCATCATACCTAATGGCGGCGGGATCAAACTCAATATAATCAGTCTGAATGGGCTGTTTTGCTACTAAAGCAGCCTGTAGAGCCAGCCCAAGATTGACTGAGGGCACTCTGGGAGTCGGTGTCACAACATGGGTAAAGACTCGAAAAATCACTAAAAAGAGCTGGTTCAAATACAATATATATGCGCCGAATGAACATGGACTCAGAAGCCGCTGGAGCTCAAAGACGATGAACTCTGAGATCAGTCAGACATCTAGACACAGTGGCACCAATACTGCATGCGGCAGGCATAGACTCTATGACTGGTACCGATAGCAGAAAATTGCCATAAAACTTGTTGCGCCTGGATAGACCAATGTCTGAGATTCAAAGGGGGAATGTGTAGATCCCGGTACTCACAGACCACTTTATGAGGATGCCGGATGCTCTAGCCTTTTTGGAAACTATGGCTCTAGTTGTGGAAAATGCATTGGAGAAACGGATGTTTTGCAAAACAGGTATACCAAAACACGTTCACACTGACCAGAGTGCACAGTTTGATAATCAACTAATGACTGAATTGGGTACTCTTTGGCAAGAGGAAAACAATCACATTGCACCCCATCCACCACAACTCATCAATGTAATCAAGCGCAAAAGTTGCCTGCTGCACGATTCTTTGTAAGCGCTGCTGCTGACCAAGATTCAAGGAAGTTGAACCTTGAACCGGCTGTTTTCTCAGCTGGTGCAAGCATATCTTGCCACTCTGCACCCAACTACAGATAAACCTGTTAATGCTCAGATGAGAGTGGCAGTTTTCTGACTAGCTAGAGTTCAATCAAACAAACCTTGAAGCCCATGCCGAAACGTTGAATGAGAACCAGAGTAAACAATAAGTTTTTTTGTAAAAACATTCAAAGGGCTAGAAGAAAATCACAAAAACCCTTCTGAATGAGTAAATGGCTTACTGGCAGAAAGACTAAAAAGAGCCTCTAATGTATGCATCAGCAGAGTGAATTTGACTTTTAAATGAAAGTACTAAGCAAGAAGATCCCTAAGCTACAGGCTAAATTGCGTACCTACTTTATTTCATAAAAGTTTTGAAAAACATATTTGTCTAAAAGGGTTTCAGGGCTCAGTCTAAGTGCAAAGTGAGGGTCTACTGAAACCCTTTTCTGCTGGACCAATAGAGCTCGAACAGACAACATCCTCTGTAAAAAATTAGCGAAGAAGGCTCATTATGAAGGGGGTAAGGCAAAGAGGCAACATGAACATTTGAGTTAGAGCTGGTCAAGCAGAGCACAAAGGTTTACGTATACCCTTATTTTAGCAAAGGGCTTGAAGATTAGCTTCTAGAGCTTTAAATAAAGCAAAAGAACAATGAGCAGTAGGAACAACATGGACACAAAATTTTAAAAAAATCAAGACTGGCTCGCAAGTCTTTTGCCAACCTGGTTTCATTGCCTCGAGCAAAAGACTCCTGATGTGATCCTACCCAACCGCTAATTAGCCTGGAGCTCTTGGCCACCAGATCAGCGTGAAAACTGGTCATAGCTAACCATGGTGAAGAACAATCACAACTGACACAAAAGAGCGGGTGAGCTGAAGGATTGATGAAATGAGGTAATTTGTTTCTGCACTTTTCAGTGACTCAGTTAGCTCATGAAAGCGCAGCAACATTATTATGAATATTGTACTCCAATCTCTTTGAAACTCGTTTGTCAACACAACTACATGTATGACAAATTTAGGTGAGACTATACTCTTTGGTTGAGATGTTGAGGTTGTTGGAGCCTGAGGGAACAAAAGAAAATAAGTTGTTGGCAGGCTTACTATGCTCAAAAGAGGAGACTGTCACTGTGAAGCACACCACAGGCCCAGTTGCATAAGAGAGCAATGCCAAGTTTTCTGGCAACTCGAAGGGTCCTCTGACTAGGCTGTCTCATTAGGCCATGAATAAGCATGTTTATCAAAAACTATGGTCTCAATTTTATACAAACTTCATCTTTTGAACCTTTATTGCAACAACTTGTACAATTTCAATTAATCACAATGGTAAATTATAAAAAATGAAAATCACAAATCACATTATATCAAACTGTTTTTTTGAGTAAATGATAGCATAATGAAGCTGCCTAGAAGTGACTAATATCAAATAACTAGTCTCAAAAACATAAAGAATATATTCAACTGAGAACAGTCGTTCTCGTGTCAAAAGTTTTGATTAAAGACTCGAATCAAAAAACTTAGTTCTATCATGTTTATGAGCTTTAAAATCTAATCTTTTTAGGCTGTTTTATTATAACTATATGTCATATTCAAATTAGGTTGGTGTTATCAATTTTTATACTGTCTTCAGGCCAATTGAAAAGTTGGTCTTAGATTTGACCATCCCGAAAACTCATTATAACTGTTTCTTCAAACTAAACTTATGCATGGTCACTTAAATACCAACCACAGACTTTAGTGTTAAAAAACATAGATTATTTTACGCTTGTATATATTGCACTCAGATTATTTGGGTTTTTAACCAAATTTTTGCTGCGAAGTGTCAAATGTTTAATCTTATCAAAAAATATGTAAGTCCATAATCACCAAAAACTTTTTGAAAGAAGACATGTTTAGTTACATAAAACCGTTTAGTATAGATAAAATATTTGTCAGCTTCCATACCTTTTTTGGTTGTAGAAATCTAGCAGCTTACACCAACAGGTCACTGCTGCATGCATAGATTTACATGATGTTAGCACCTTACCAAATAGCTATGATCTTAGCCACCTAAATGCTTACAACTATTATTTTATTCAAATAATATTTGCAGTTCCATTAGCAGTTACGGGCGCTGAGGTCAGTCTTGCGCAAAACAGAAGTGTTCTTAGAATTTATCTTAAACATCCTAATTACAACTTTGTGGAGTCTTCAGTTCAATGCACTGGTCAATTTTCTAACTATGATTGTGAAGGAGAGCACATATGTATGACAGCATTAGGTAAGGTATTAAAATAGTTATACTAAAAATATTGAGTAATACTAACAAACTGTGCCATTGTGAAATTGGCGCAAAGAAAAAAAGTAGCAATTTTTTTTAATTTTGTTAGTCAACTTGTTTTATAAAGTGTTTTCAACAATATTTATGATTACAGATGTTTAAATTTAAATTTATTTGATTAAAATAGTAATAATATTCTTATCATAATGACTGTTATATTTTTCCTTTAGCTGGCTAGATTTCTGCTTTGAAACTAAAGTTTTAATTCGAAAGGACTAATCATTTTGCTATTTTTCCTTAATTCAACTTTTCAAAATCTCCAACTTGATTTCTAGTATAGACATAACTATCAAGTCCAGTATGGTGGTTACCATTATTTTCACACCATGCCTCATTAATGGGGTGTATAAGCATTTACAACTTCAATGTTTATAGACAAGAGCTTCCCTAGTACACTGTGTGAAATACCGGTGAAACATGGAGACGCATACACTTTCACTGCTTACTCACGCGATGGAAACCTGCGGTCTCCACCGTATATATTTAATTACACTGGATCCAAAAGCAAGTTGTATAGCTATTTGGTGCTTTTTCAGAAATTTGCATGTTTGTGTCACATATAATTTTGTGCTAAACATGTAAATTTGGTGTTATTCAGTATGTGGACAAGTCAGTATTTTACATTATTTGGCCTATCAATTATTCTTAACCAATTTTATCAATCCTTACCAGTCAATTCTTAATCAATTAAGATACAAGCTGATGGTTTAGATGTACATATGTTAGTTCATAGTTGTTTGCCATTGGTTGACTCAAGGACCTTTTAAAAAGCTAAGACATTTTAGTTTCAAGGCAATATTAACATAATCTTTCTTTAAAATTAATTTATAAATCTAATACATACTTCTAGCCATGTTCTGCTAGAACACCTAGTTTTATTAACTCATTAAGCATTAACGGCTGGTATCCCGGCATTGTGTAGATTCGGTCAAAAACCCTAACAACCGGAAAACCAGCATTCACATAACTATATTTACAAAAGCTGTTTTTGATAACGGCCTCAATCAATCAAGTCAGTTCGTGCACAAAATATGAGACCTGAAATTTTACTTGCATTTTCGAAGTGTTTAAATATCTATATTTATTCACTTTGTTATAATAACACATTTTATTAGAGCAATATCGCAAAAAATTGATACGAATCGTTTGTCGGTAGGTCACAAATAATTGTGATGCAAATGACACATTTTACAACCCTAACTATAATTTTCTTGTATATTTTGAGCCGTAAAATAAGGATGAAAATGTGCTCAATATATATGATACTTTTGTAAATATTTTTACATTTTTTTTTGAAATTGTCAACATTTTTATAGTTTCAGTCTGAATATTGGTGAAATACTGTTTTTTCTTTATTTGACAACATTTACTGTTGGTTGCCTAAATTTTTTATTGCTTTTATCAATAAAAGTTTATTATGAGCACATTTAGATATATTTAATAAAAGTTTCAAAACTTCGGAGTTAGAAGACAAAAAAGCAAAGCTGAAAAAACTTCCCAGGGTTACTGATGCACACTGACAAAAATCGCGGTTGACCAAAATGGCCAGTGTTCAAAGATATGCGTCTAGTTTGTATGGCATGATGTTAAGCTGATGAAAACATAATTTGAAATCGGGTCAAAAGAAGTATTTCAGCTTATTCCAACAGCGCAGCAAATTGACATTTGATAATTTATTTTATTTTTCAATTTAAGTAACCAGCTCTTCATAAATATTCCTCACTGCAACTAATGCTTTTACTAGATAATGAACAGTTGTTAGGGGCGTTTCCCAAATCTTCTTATGCTCTTTCGAGAAATCCTGATGCTGATCCACATTTTCCTAATTAATTTCCTTCAGTTTGTCTTTACTGGTACATCTTTGTTGTTTTCCATTCTTCTATCTTCTCTTACAGACAGCAGCATCAACGAACCATGTTTAGTTTAGTTAATTGTCTTTCACTCCTACATCTGGTCTTCTAACATACATCACACGGTCTGCTAGAATGATCTTATTCTATAGAATTTTTGATATCTCATTCTTCAAAGCTGAATATATCTGGTGGTCATAGCACCTTTTAATTGTTGTAATTTACGAATGGTTTGGTTTGTGAATTTTGTTACAAGGTTTTCTATCAAGCAAGTTATCATTACAGTCATTTGTTATCAAAAGGCTCCCCATGTCTTACTCTGTTGAGTGGTAAGTGCAAAGTATGGGAACATGTGATGTTGTTTTTCACTCTCTAGGTTACTTCGAGTGCCTGGTAGTAACCAACAAAGCAACCAGAAAAACATTATGCTGCAGCATTCTTTTTTTGGCAAAACTGCTTTATTATTGACAGAAGAGTTGAAATGTGGAGATTTAAATATAATACAGCTGACAGAGATAAAAATGTACTACTCACAGACTTTAGTAGATTCCAAGGGAACAAAATACTTACTGGTAGTTCATATATATATATATATATAAAGTAACCAGTTATATATATATAGTAAGTAATATATATATAACTCATATATATATATATATATATATATATATATATATATATATATATATATATATATATATATCTATATAGATATATATATATATTTACAAAATTATTGCGAAAAAAGTAAACTTTTAGTATTTGCGTTACAAATTTTTTTCGTGCGAAGCACTCATCAGACAATATTGTACCAAAATGAAAAGCTTTACCGAATGTGCCAAAATATCAAAAATGGGCTCGCTGTAGTAATCATGTAATTCAGTGCTAAGTGTGACCGAGAAGATAACTCCAAATATTAACGCTAACACAAATACTAAAAGTTTACTTTTTTCGCAATAATTTTTCAAATATTTTATGCTCCACTAATAATCTTTTAGATTTTTAGTGTAGAGTCCTCTTTTTATATGCTTTTGCACTTGCTTTTAGTTAATATATATATATATATATATATATATATATATATATATATATATATATATATATATATATATATATATATATATATATAGTCATCACAATCTTGACATTGCACATTTTAAACATTGTTACTTAAAATTGATATTGGTAACAGTATGATAATGTAACAAAATTATGAAGAAAAATTATAAAACCATCCAAATTCATTTATTATTTTCAGCTCAATTTTGCTTCATACCAACAGGTTGGCTTTTGTGGAGGAAAAGTGCAACTTTTATTCAGTTATATTTTTTTGAAGGAAACTCAAGATTTGGGCTAAATATTTTCTTTTAAATAGTAAAGCTGTTGAAGCAAATTTATCAAAAATAGACAAAAAATGGTATTTTTATATTCTACCAAAATAATTGTATGAAAAAAATTGCAGTACTGTATAAGGTTATTTTAAGATCACCAGCCATCATATGGATACCTCGATAGTATGCTATCACAAAAAAAACTATAGCTTCATTTTGAAAATATGAGTCCATTTAGCAATTTGTGAAAAAATTGGTTACCATTTATTTAAAATATTTATTCTTGCTAAAGCTTTCATGGGTGAAACAAGTGTAGTTTTGCCTATTAAACAGAGAA
Source organism: Watersipora subatra (assembly GCF_963576615.1). Taxonomy (NCBI): domain Eukaryota; kingdom Metazoa; phylum Bryozoa; class Gymnolaemata; order Cheilostomatida; family Watersiporidae; genus Watersipora; species Watersipora subatra. Next base: position 47,354,302 of record NC_088713.1, read on the forward strand.
TGAAAATCTATCAATAGAGTATGCTTTATGTAACATAAAATACACTGTTCTTTACTGATCAGTCTTACAACAAAAATTACTCACATATTTACAAAAGTACATTTTTTATTAAAGAATAATTAATGTTAAAAACTGACTAAACAATGGTCCAAACTGAAACTCAAGGTGTTTGTAAATTTGCTGTTTTACAGAGCCAATACCTCCAAAAAATCTGACAGTAATAGAGAGAGCAAGTAGAGACTCAGTCGAAATTAGAGTTGCATGGGAGGTAGTCGAATGGACGTTCCAAGAAAAGTTTTTATTTCGGATATGCAATTTTGGAGCAGTCTGTGTTATTCCGATTGAGACATGGAGAAAACCATCAACAATTGGACAGCTTTTATACTTGGCAAATTTAAAGTTAACCGACGCTCTCGTACCAAGCAACTACTTTATTTCCGTTAGAGCACTTGTCGGTAATCAACAATCAGATGATCTCTATGCATTTCTCGAAGTTGGTAAGCCAGTCCTTTTTTCTTCATGTTCAGTTGTTAGCCTATTTTTTGATAATCAGAATAATTTTATATTCTCTTGCATACTTCAAGAAACTCGTATCGTTAACCGTTAAAATGGATTTTTATGGCCTTTCCTCTTTTGTAAATTTGAAAACCTCATAAATCTGCTCTCAAACATAAAACTAACAATTGTATTATTTTTTACTCAGACAAAGCTTCAAATTTAGCTTTAAAAATATTAATAGCAAAACGCTCCTTTCAAACAATTACAATGAATTTTAGTAAATAATTATACATATGTTTACAGAAAAGGACAATTTTACACCTAATGGATTTTTTGAAGCTTTTAATATGTTGTTGCTTGTGAGTTTGTTCTATTGTACCAATAAGTAAAAGATCCGCAGTAACATTAAAAAACAACTGGCAAAAAAATACCAGTAATTTTTAGCAAAGACATTAATTAATAACACAGAAAATTACTTAGAACAAGTGGTATGTACATACACTTTACATTCAATTGAGTGAATATTACTTAAAATTTTATTTAGACTAGTAACTAGTAGTTTGAAATGATAAAATATTTAATCAAAGCTATGTAGCAGGAAAACATTCATGTTTAAATAATCAAAAGTGTTTAACTTCAACCGTCACAACAAAGTTGAAAACTAAATTTCCCTTAGCAATAATTGCAGAACCATTCTGGTAAAAGTTTGCAGCTAAAATCGATCAGCTCTGCTGACCTAACAAAGGTTCATTTTAATTATTATGTTTTTTTTAGTCTGTGTAAAATAATTGTTTACTAGTCCTAAACATATCTGTAAGAATTTCACCCAGCGGTACAAAGTATTTTGTTTCAGATACCATCATTATAGTAAATCAACTAGTACCTTTTCACTTGAACAGTTTAATGTATAATTAAAATTTGGAATGAGTGTTCTAATAATTCTTATTATCTCTATAGCATTTTGGAAAACTAACAAACTCAATTAATTTACTAAACCTATTTTTGCTATATATGTATGCATATATGTATATAAATATTATTGCTATATATGACAAGCTTTGATAAAACATGCAGAAAACAGTTTGGTCACTTCATTGTATTTCTGCATTCCACTGGTTAGAAAAAAAAACATTGTAATAACTGTTATTACATTAACAAATATTTTATCATTTATTCTTTATAATTATTAGGTGTTTTAAAAAAGTTTTCCAAACATCAGGAATGCATAGCATTTGTTTGACATCCTAAAACTCATGGAACAGCAGAAAGTTGCAATACATATGGTTTTAGTTATTTGATGAATCTAAGTTGATACTTTGAATATAAGCACAATTTGTGATTTTTATGGTTTTTTAACAAACATATTGGATCTCATATACATATATATATATATATATATATATATATATATATATATATATATATATATATATATATATATATATACAGTATATATATATATATCTAATTTTTATGAATGTTGTCTAATCTATACATTATTTTAACTTATTGTTGCAGGAGCAATTATAACTGCTTGAGCACCTGATTCACACTTTTTTATTAAAATCAGTATTTTATAAAAAAAATGGGGCATGACTGGTTTAGGTTGACAAACGCTTTAGATTTTTAATGAATTTTTAATGATTTTTTATATGATAGTAGCAAACTGAAAAATAGGTAAAAAATATACCATTTTGAAGGTTAATGCTACTTTCCCATTTGTATGTGTTGCAGCACCAAGTAAAGCAAACAATCTAGAAGCAACGTTTGTTACTGGGTCAGAAAATACACTGCTGCATTTGTCATTCTTGTGTAAAGAAGAAGAGGGCCAGGCCAACATTCAGCTGTGTTTTATGCAAGACTGCATTATAACCTTTGTGGTTGATCTATCTGACAAGTCATCACATTATTCTTTAAACTACACAATTCAACAACCACTGGACTTTGGTGAATATTTTCTAAGCCTCCAGATATTTTTTGCTGGTAAACTGAGTGATGAAACAATTGTACGCCTCGAAAATGGTGAGTATGAGATAACTTTGTACCTATAAATAGAAAATTACAATCTATCTTTGAAAAAGTTTCAAACTTAACATGTTCACATCGTATATTATATATATATATATATATATATATATATATATTATATATTATATATCATATATATACTATATATATTATATATACTATTTAGATTATTATATTATATATATATACTATATATATATATAGGAGGAATGTTCCAAAAGTTTCTGGAAAGGAGTTGTATACATTTGCATATTTGCACGATAGAAAAACTCATTGCAGGGTTTGCCAGAAAATACCTCCGGAGTGTTGTCAAAAAGCTTCAGGTTGTTATGAACACGTGTTTGCACGTGATCTGACGATGTGTCAAGGTTTGTCAGGTGCTTTCGGCAATTTTTTAACTAGTTTATTGCCGTGTCTAATCAATCGGAATAGCGTATTTTCAATAAATCTTGGGCAAAATTAGGGAAAACAAATACTGAGACAGTAGAAATATTAAATATTGTTTTTTGAGATGCCGCTCTAAAGAAAACACAAATATTTGAGTGACGGAAACGTTTTTGTGAAAGTAAAAACCGCGCTGAAGATGATGCGAGGTCTTGCAGACCAGCTTCGGCAAGAACTTGCATGTTAATCGACAGTGTGAGGTCACTAGTCATGACAAATCAACCTTTAACGATTAGAGAGATATCTGGAGAGAAGGTTTTAATTCAAAAGTGTTCAAAAAGTTTTAACTAACAGGCTAAACATGAGTTGAGTCATGGCAAAGTTTGTGCCACGCTTGCTAACTGATGAGTAAAAAGAGCTCAGGATGCACGTTTGCAACGATTTTAAAGAAGCTTTTAAGAACTCTAAAATCAAAAATCTATTTTGAAGGTCGTAATATCTTCGGTTTCCTTAATTGTACAAAAGATTTATTACAATTATGCTGTTTCGGTTTATTAGACATGACAATAACTTTTTTTTTTCAAATTGTTACAAGCACCTGATAGACCTTGACATATCATTGGCTGACACGAGAACGGGTTCTCATACTAACCTGAAATTTTGTGACCATACTCGGGAGGTGTTTCCCAGCAAACACTAAAATTTGTTTGTTTATTTTGCAAATATGCAAGGGCATACAACTTCAATACGGGAAGTTTTGAATGAGACTTTGTACATATATATAAACTATGAACAGTGTAAACAAACTGTATTGTAATTGTATAAGATTTTATTGGCTGATATGCCTAAAGGAAAATACGAACACAAAAAATTTGGTGATGCAGCATTTTTCCATTTCTTGGGTGTTGTGGAAATTGCCCATGCAGTGTCGGTGATCTCTGCAACCCTTGGTTTTTCACTATTATATGTAATTTATATATGCTTGTATGTTATATATATATATGATTTACATATGATACATTATATTAACTAAGAATTTGAGGTGCTATAGCTTACCTATTACTGCATAGGCCATTTCTATACTGCCAAAGAGATAGATAAATTACTTATCACCAATTTTTTTCAAAATGCCAGTTTTCTGCTAGATATATTAGCTAAAATGTTTTTACATTCTCAAGTATTTAACAATTTAGTCATTGTATACACAGTCACAACTAACATGTTGTTCAGATAACTGTCTCAAAGTTTTGTCCTCTTACACATGCAGCATATTATTTTTCATAATTTTACCCACTTTTAAACAGTGTGATATTTAAGACTATTGTGAGTAAGCTTTTAGTTTTTTCAGTAGAGCTCTTTTAGTTCTGGCCAAAAGAGTTTCACAAAAATTGGTGACAAGACGAACACCTACAGTACCAATAAGGTTATTGCTCTCATAAAGTTTTTTAAATGTGTGATCTAGAGCTGCTAGCGTCATTTATGGGTCAACGCGCCTTTCTACCAAACAATTAATGTTTTAGTTTGTTGTAGTTTGGTCTATCAGGCAACTTTGGGAATGTTGCAAACAGAATTCTCTAAGCGCTATATGTATCACTAGTTTAAATATAGAATGTGGCGCTCTTCTACTTTCCATTACCATAGCGGTCATACTTGGGATGCGACGGCCAACGTAGCCTGTAAATTAAATGAGATTTTGACTAACAAAAGACTGAGTAAAAGTTTTCGCATGTCTATACAGGAACGTCTAAGAAAATAATTGCTTCACTCTCACCTTCCAAAGTTTATAAAAACTTTAGCTAGTTGTAACTTTTAAAGTTTAGCGGAGTTCGAAAACTAGTTGCCTATCAGCACAACTTACGGTTTTTAAAATGTCTTCAGTTGAATTTTCTGCAAATGTTTTTATTTTCTTGGTGTTATTGCTGTGGTGATAACAAAAGTATTGCGTGGAGATAAAAAGTGAAGTTAAGAGCCAACTTACCTGCAAGTTGGCTGGAAGCTATAAATGAATATGTGCTGAAAAGCTGCGAAATGTTTCTACATATTGAGGTTTTCTTCCTCCAGCTAGCTTGTGAATACTGTACAACTGGAATTTTAAATATCGGTATCAGTTTTTTGATGTCAATTTTTTTTGCATTTTTTGAAGCAATATTTATGTAACAATGTTGGATTTAAGCTTACAGCACTGACTAATATGTTTGCTGGAATTTACAAAAAATCTGGCTAGCTGTGTACAATAAGAAATGAGTAGTGAGCTTGTATTCAAACTCTTGGTAAAGCAGAAAACAAAAAAAAAAACATTTATTAAAAGAAAAACAGTCTCAAGACTCAGTCTGAGACTCAAACTATGTTTTCCAAAGTTGGATGAAAAAAAGTTCACTTTAAATTTAACTTTCCTGAGATTTTCACTTGTATTTATATTTCAAGAATACTACAATACTTTCATTAGTTCATAATAAAACTAGCAGAAAAATACGGGCTAGTCCGAAATCCAAAAATATTTTACATTTTTTTACAATAAATCAGATATATGAACTTCATTTGAAAGTAGTAAATAATTCACAACATATTTTAATGTTTAAATACTCATAGGTATCAAAAAGCTTCATGTATCACTTATATTCCACTCTAAAAAAAATGAAAAAGGACATTTGTGATTACCTAATTAGTTTTGTCTTTGTCTAGTTTCTTCAAATAGTAAAGTTCATTAGCCCTTAATTTAAAATTTTATTTTATTGCCAATTTGTGCTGACTAATGCATGTGCATGCACTTTGTATTAAAAAACACTAAAGACACAGATTTTTTTTACACCAAGTGTAATAATTTGTTTCTAAGATGTATACAGTAGTAGTTCTTATATTTTAACATAATTTTAAAAGTCTTGTGCATGCTTACTGAAATCAGTTTTTTATGCCAATACATTTGTTGCATATTGTTGACTATTTTAGTTCCAGACCAACCAAAAAATCTGACTGCTACTATCATTCACACAAATAATGGTGACTCGGTAAGCGCAAGCTGGAAAATGGAGAATAGAAAATCTGTGTACAACTTCACGATTAGTCTCTGTAACTTTGCAAATATGGAAAAATGCTACATTGACGAGCAGATAACTTTAGAAATTCGAAACGATTCTCAATTCACATATGTATACCAGTCAGGAGTTGTTTTTAGGAGAGGAGTCTATGTTCTCTCAGTGATTCCATCGTATGGTAATTTTAGTGGAAAAGAGGCAACGCAGTATTTGCATCTTAGTAAGTGGGCTAATTCTGCATTTTGTTGGTTTTCTTGTGTCTAAATTTTACTGCCTCATCATGTTGTTGTTGTTGTTTGTATGTTTGTTTGTTTTAGGGTATTGTGTACTGGTTTTTGCATTGCGTTACAAAGCACCATTTTGCTGACAGTCTTCATTTTTTTTATTTCTTGAGATCTTGATGACTAAGGTTACAATCTGAGTATAAGCAAATTTTGCAGAAGTTAAATTTCTAGATCTGCATGCGACCAGCAATTTCCTCCCTTTATCTTTTTTCCTAGTTGGTTATTTTTTGTCAGATAGGTTCCTGCAAACATATCCTTAGCCTTCAGATTCTCAGAGTTATAGAAGTTTTTGCAGCTTCGTAGAACCAGTGTTGCTGCAGCTTTAAGACCTAACTTGTTAGCTGTTGTATAAGTAGTGTTAGCTAGATGAACATTTATCTATATATGCAAAAATGTATGTATTTATGAAACTTGAGTATTTTACATATATATGTAAATATATATTTATATTTACATATATAAAATTATAACTAAAACGGTAAGGGTAGTTCGTAGTCACAGTTGTAAAGACAGGAAATAGAAGATTAAAATAGTCAGCAAGCTGCATCCGCATTTAGGCATTTTATCTCTTTGAGAGTGAGAGTTCTGTAAGCCGTTCGTTTAGCGACCTTTCTGATGAAATGTCAAACATGTCCTATCTCCACTATTTTGGTAGCATTTCAGTTTTATCCACAACTTTATCACGATATGTACTTGTTTGGTACCGCAGCATCTTTATAGTAAACATCGCTTGCACTGAGGCTGCTGGGCATGCTTTGGCAGCTGCTTTTAATCAGTGTAAGATGGCGAACTCACCGATTTTCCACCAAAGCTACCCACTTATTTGTCCCCCATTCCTCTACTGTTCTGACTAATGGCTGCTAAGTTTCTTCAAATGCCCCCCACGTTATCATGGCACCATTTTGTGTCATTTTAGTCTATGACAAGTGAGCTATCTATCCCTGTAAATGTGGCTTCAGGCAGGTTTTATTCGGTATGCTGCCATACATAATTTTTTCAATGTGAACTTGTTGGTGGTTGGGTGAGTGCTATAGGTTACTCAAAACAGTTAATCACTATTGACAAATGGTTCATGTAGGATGCTCTGTGCAATTCTTTTTATGGTACTCAGTTCTGCTAAAGTAATCTTGAAAATAAATACCAACCAATTCTTAAGCAGATAAAATAAGGCTTCAAATTAAAACCATGGCAAAAGTACTCCATATCTTGGGTCAAAACCTCTCACAAAGGCAATGGGATGAAGGCCTTCATCTTCTGTTTGACTCTGGTTACATTCTATACTCTTTGATAGAAGTATACTACAATCAAATAGCTGAAAATGAAAAACACTTTAAACTAAAAGGGTAGAATCTGGGTTATGAATAGAATCCTCAGTATTTCAAAACCATTAGCCAGACATTCTCTGTCTTTTGCCACAAAACAGGCAAGCCTGGTAGCCATGATAAGTTATTTTGCTCAATAGCTCATTTTTTATGTTTAAATGGGTGGCTGTGATGTTTAATAACGTTCATGCCACAATATATCAATATGCTTATTTTCTATTTCCACTATGGGACAGGTGCTAGAATTTTATGTAGATATTTGCATGCTCGTGTTCAGCTGAAATTCAAAAATACCGTGCTGCTTCTACCAATAAAATGGTTAAATGATCAGAAATTATCTCTTCTCCAAAATTAGCCACTTTTTCAAATAGGGAAAACATACTTGTGTATAAGAATGTATATTATATGAGGGGGTATTTAACCAAATAAACAATTCATGTCAGAAGATTTTATTTGTCAGCTTCCATTCAGGTTAGTTATCTTTTTTATAGTATAGGCCATATTTAAAACCACGCAGAAATCACGTATGTTCCTATGGCATAGCCAATGTTTCCTTAGTCACTCCTCCAGTTCAGCCATTCTTTGTTTCTGAAATCTGCTTTAAAAATGTTAAACATGTTTTTTTCAAGGTTATTTTATGTTTTCTAAAAGCTGAAAGCAGAAAATCTTTTTGTAATAGATGCTGTAACACAAAATCATAGGAAAACGAACAGCGTAATCAGGAAGCCATTTTCAAAACGACTGAGGGTATGTGAACTATGACATCACTGATATACGTACATTTTTTGACAGATCGTCAATTGGCTGTCTCCTGGAAAGTACCTGCATCATTGATTATAGGCAATGTACTACTAACGGCCCTAACATTCCTACTGGCTTACTGTGAATCTCGAGACAAAATGATGGTTTATCCTGTTAGCAAAACAAATCATCGAGAAGTTTGTGCCAATCCATAGCTTTGATGTTGCAGCACACTATGATAGTTTTGAAAGTGCCTTGTAAGTTGGGCATTTATTACAAAAGGTTTCTATAAATAATTTCAAACATTATATTGTGTTTGTGTGTAAGCATGTGCGTGTGACTATGCATTTGTTTGTGTGTGCTTGTATGCGCAGGTTTGTTCTTGTATGTTTTTGTGTTTTAGTTGTGTTTGTTAGTTGGCCGTATTGCTACGTGCTAGAACACATGCGTCTGTTTTATTTTAATTAGAATTACACAGCCAAAGATTCCACAGTTAAGTTTTTTAATGGGCCATTGATGTTAATTTTCTACATATACTTTGGATTTTCACAAGCTGTATCTAAAACCTCAAATTGATGAGAAACACAAGAATGTGTCTTCTTGTGGATTATAGGTAACTTCCCTTAATTAACGCTTTTGAAGATGGTTGACGCAACAGTGTTGCAACCATTTGCATATAGTTCTATATATGTCCTGCTAGCTATCTCGCTATAAAAACAACTTTAGACAATTATTGTCTAAAGCAGGTATTATACCTGCTCTCATTTTATATACTTATATCTAAAATTATTGTTATCCCTAATATCGAAGGAATTTTTTATTTGTATGTGTAATTATTTTTTTTACCCGAGCAAAAAATAATTTGTTCAATAATCCCTAAGTTTAGCTTGTAGTTGAATTGCCTATACTGAGTGCAGATAATTTTAGAATGTATATGTACATATGTACATTGACAATGAATAAAGTATGTATAAACAGACACAGAACTGAAAACTATATAGTAGAAATTGATGTTGATCGATTTTTTACATTGCATTCTAATGTTTATCATTGAAATCAATATCATTTAATAGCCTCGTTGATCTGCACAAAAATTGGCCTGAATATATTTCAGTTCAAGCATTTTATCTGATATGACAAACATGAATATTTTGGCACACTTAATTGAGTAACTCTTTCGCGTACATCCAAGCCCAACTAATCAGTTTTCTGTTTACAAGTGATAGGTCCAGAGATATTAAATGTTTTCTATCAAATTTTTTAATAATTATGTTTTGATTCTGTTTGGTTATTCAAAAGCAAATTCCTCTAAACTAAATCTGCATATTAAAATATTAATTTTACATAAAAATCTAAAAACTTTTGTCAAAAAAATTTGCCTAAATGCTTCGCAACAACTTTCTATCAAAAAACAGCCCAAACAAGCTAACAAACTTGACAAACTTTGAATTTAGTTGGTAATCACAGCTGTAAGGCAGTAGAAAATTGTGAAACCTCAAACACTAAAAGCTGAGACAATTATGGTTACACCTATGTTAAACGGATTAGTTTCACACCCTTAAACCAGTTAGTTTACTGATGAGTGTGTTTAGCAACGATGCACTATTTACTATAGTCAATATGAATAAGTTAGCATTAATTAGTAAGGCTCATTAAAAATAAACTCAGCCTTATCAAAATTGATGCAACACACAAACAATTTCTATCAGCAAACTAAAACAAAAGTTATGTAAAAAGCCAGAAAAATCGACAGAAAAAAAAGAACATAGATGTTTGCTGTGAAAAGCTGAAACAGGGTGGAAAGTGTGTAACGAAGAAAAAAAGAGAAAATTGACAAATCATTTTTTTTGAAATTTATTTCTCAATTATTTTACATCAGCTCCCATTTGTTTTATTTGCCTTGTTTTTCAGGTTCCAGAAGCAAATGGCAGATGAAAGTTACCTTGATGGCAAGCATGAGACTTGGAACTCGAGTAAATTCAAATGGTATTTTTATATATAAACAGCAAAATAAATCACCTAACAATAGCCAGAACATTGTATTTTGGTGCTCTGTAGAAGTTTGACTACCATGTCTGTCCGAATAAATTAAAACACAAATATGTTAATAATGATCAATAACGCTATTGGAATTGAGAACTTGATTAAGGCATTAGAACGTTTCCAGCATAGTTATGCCTGTCAGGCTTTAATAGCATAGGTAAGCATAGACAATCATCAGAAAAGCAAAAACATTTCAAGAAGATTTAGTAAAAGATAGTGTAAAGGATCTGACTCCGGTAGCTGAGTCAGCTTTACTTCACTAACAAGGGAGACACAACCTGAGCTACTGGTCTGCCTTGTCCAAGGCCTGATTGACCCGTCAAGAGCGGTCAAGTCAGTCCAAGACAAGAACCTGGTAGTCAGGCTTGCTCCGAAACCAAACCCCGGCCTGTCCTTTAGGTCCCTATCTCAGGCTAGTCTATATCCACTAGCAGCTTGCCTTAGGTTGATTGGGCTTGATTGGGTGTGCCATGGCATTTCTTATGTCATGGCACACCCAATCAAGTCTAGACAAAGCCGTGGATCAATCCCTAGCCCTTTAGAGCCACCTTGGCAGTTCTGTATGATGGTTACAATGAACCTGCTTGCGTAATCGTTGAGCCAACCAGGGAAGCGTCAATATAATCAGTTCTTGCCAGTATATAATAGTTCTATTAAGGATAGCTTCAGCAATATGCGTTCACAAGATTGAGTGATATCAAGCACACCCGTGTACTCACTGCGCTGGTTTATACAGCGGTCTAACTCCGCCCACCAGTCTATTTATAACACAAATGATGCACAGGATATAATAGGATTTACACACAGGATAAACATACGATTATATAATAGAAAGGTAGGTCAGGAATACGATTATATAATGGAAAGGAAGTTCAAGAAATCCAGGCAAGTGCTAGTAAAGATATAATGTGCGTAATGCGAGAATCTGCATGGTGTTGTAATTAATTTCCTTGACAAAACTAGTTTAAGGATTAAAAGGCTTAGTAAATGTAAACACTCAGTAAATTTTATCCAGGCTCTAATGTTCTCATCAGTCAATGTTATGCATCATAATTTTATTTTATAGATTTTACTCCAGCAACTGTAATAAGTTGTTAGAGTTGCGTATTAAGTTTAGGCAAAGTACACAAATATTCCAACAATGCAAAGCCATTTCAGTATATTACTAAAATGCATGAGGAGGCTTCTCCTACAAAAAACTAATACTAGTAATTTATTTAGTATTTGTTTTCTAGAAGCCAAACAAACTGTCTCCTTGACAATTTTAAATAGCTAAGAAATTAGTAGAAACTCGGAATTTTATTCTACATGCAGGCAAGAAGCTTTCTGAACTAACCTAATTTAATTTTGACAGCTGAATAGCTACTAAAAAACAAAAGAGAGAGAGAGGGAATAAAAAATGAGAGAGTGAAAGGAAGAGGCAAAGAAAAAGAGAGAGAGAAATAGAAAGAAAGAAGGAGAGAGAGGAAGGGAGAAAGAGAAAAATCGATAAAGAGAGAAAGGGAAAGAGATAGAGAGAAAGAGAGAGAGAGAGGGAATAAAAAATGAGAGAGTGAAAGGAAGAGGCAAAGAAAAAGAGAGAGAGAAATAGAAAGAAAGAAGGAGAGAGAGGAAGGGAGAAAGAGAAAAATCGATAAAGAGAGAAAGGGAAAGAGATAGAGAGAAAGAGAGAGAGAGAGAGAGAGAGAGAGAGAGAGAGAGAGAGAGAAAGGGGGAGATGGAGAGAAAGATAGAAGAAGAGAGGGAAAAAGGAAGAAAGGAGGAAAGGGAAAGAGGGAGAAACAGAGAAAGAAAGAGTCATACATGAACTAAAAGTGCACCCATAAATAACAGAATAGCTTTTCTCATGCACTTGTTACTTGTGGTCTGATTATGCTAATGTACAAGTATTTTGTGGTTTAAAACCAGGCTATCTATTATTGCAAACGTGCATAGAGGTGGTGGGAACAAATGCAGCACATAAACTACAATCAGACCTGGCTAGAGACTGACCAAAAATGAACTTTTTTATACTGCACATTATTAAATATACTATATTAGTATTATATGGGTCCCATTTTACATATTTGGCTGTTCATTTGGACAACTACTTGTTTTTTATTAAATTAATCAGCACGGCAAGGCAACAATGGCTACAAATTCCGCCCTCAGAGCAAAAAAAACACATTTATTTGAGCTTGCTTTGTGTTTGCGCAAATATATTATTAACACAAAATATTAGCTTTGTGAGCTACCAAAAGTTCAACCCTTTAAAAAGAGTATTGGCAGAAAAAAGCCAAATTTAAAACTGGGGTACAGTTATGTGCTTCAAATATTGTTCTTATTTCTAACAATAAACAATAATTGCCTTTTAAAATCAAAAGCCAACCATGCAGCAAAAAAGTAAAGTTTTGAAATGAGTATTAATTAATCGTCATGTTTTTTATGGAAAAAAAACAACATGGATCTCAATGTTCCAATAGAAGATACTTTTGAAATTTAAAAATGAAACTATTTGCTCAGCCAAAAAATTGTAAAAGATCTAAAATTGTTTCACATCTGTATAAGGCTATTTTTACAGCTCAACCTCAATTTTTATCTCAACCTATATATAAAACAAATAATATTTACAGCGATAAGTTTTTTGTTGCAATATGACCACAATGCGAATTGAAAACTTTTTTCTATACCTTAGGAATGAGAGTACTATAAATTACATACTTACATTAACATTTAAACTATATAAATTGGTGGCCATGCTGGTTACTTTTCAGTTACTGTTACTTTTTACTTCAGTTACATCAAATAGAGTCAGCCATACTGGTGATATATATATATATATATATATATATATATATATATATATATATATATATATATATAATACATATAATATATATATAATGTATATATAATGTATATATATATACATATATATTAATAAATTATTTAAAAGCAATACTTATCTTTTTTCTCAGCTACTGTATAGTTTCATGACTTGCTCATTCATCAGGCTGTGTTAAAATAAACAAGATGGTGACTAATCTCTTCTTTCCATGATCTTATTGGCTACTTTTTCCTCTCTTAGTTCTTATTGTCTAATTTCTTCTTCTTCTGATTGGCTGTTAGTTAGTAGCTACAAAATGAGAGAGAAGATAACTTCTGGAATGACGACAGGTTGAGACTAATTCAGATTTTTTATTAAGTGTTGCTAAGTCAGGTCTATTAATGATGTAGTATTTTTCAATGTGCCAGGCTCGCTGTTTGTGGTGGGAGTGGTGGTGCACTCTTGTAATCCAACTACTTAGAAGCTAGGTTTGGTGGAGAGCAACTCACTACTGAGAGTTGCTCGCTAACTCTCAGTAGTGAGAGTTAGCGAGCAACTCTCACTACTTCTCATGGTTTATAAGACAAAGCACTTTTCTCATGATATGTAGTTCAAAAGTTAGAATAGTAAATGTTGCTATATGTTAAATACAAACCAGTTTTCTGTCCAAAAAGGCTTTTTTATTACCCGGGCAATGTCGTGTAGCACAGCTAGTGTATATATATCAAAAGTGATCAGCTTCTTTATCTCAGAAACCTGCAAAGTAAAATTAGCTAAAACATGCAGCAGCAGGATAAAGTGATGCAATAAAAAGATAAAGTAAAGTTTTACCTGTTGATGATAGAAAAGGAAGCATCTCTCAACTGTTGATGTTAGCTATCATTCCAAAGATACCAACAGTGCAATCTCACTTAAGTTTTCCTTTTAAGCTAATGTGTTTTACTATTGTGCAACTAGTTAAAATTTAGTCAAATGCGCAAATATAGCATCTACCTCCTTTAGGACAATCACCCTTTTCTTATTGCAAATTTCTTACCTTATTTCTTTCTTACCATAAAAAATAGCTTGAAGGTATTTTTTATATAGAAGAATGTCCATTTAAATTTTTTAAGATGTTTGACATATTTTTAGTGAAAATCTAAAGCTGACTATTTGCCTACTCAGAATGCTTTTTAGAAAAATATATTACCAGCTAAATATTAAATTTGATCTAATTGCGTTATTTAAATCAAAATATTAGCTCAGCTTTGTAAATTTTAAATACAAAATTATGCTAAGGTTCTAATGCATAAGGTACATAAAATATATGATTATTAATAGAATAGTAGATATAAATCACAGTTATCTAATGTCCTGCAAGTTTCAATCGTTGTTAGAATGTTCACATGCGCTGTGGCTATTAGCTATTTTTTCCACATATGCATGTAGTGCCTCAATAAGTTTTTGGTATTGCACATGTGATTACATTAGTTTTTAAGGAGGAGCATGTTCTATGTTAAATCTCTCAAGATTTCATCAAACTGTTGTAGATCTGCTGAAATAATGGTTGTGACAAAGCTGCTTTGTTGAAAACATATACATGTAAGTATAATAATTGAATATAAAGTTTATTGACATTCAGATTAAACCGCGATTAAACCTAGATATACTATTTGATTTTAATGACACTAAAATTACTTGAAATATCCATTTTTTGAACTCACTGTAGCCTATAACCATTTAACTCAGCACATAAACTATTTCTGTTTTTTTTTCCAAAAGGGAGACTTACTTCATATAATATAATGAATTACAGCAAAGTGTGTTTGGGAATTTAAAAAAAAAATTTTGAAGGATAGAAAAGTATCAATACTTTCTGACAAAATCAACTAAATATAGTGCAAAGCTCATTTCAGGTAGAGATTTGCTATAATCAAATTAAACAAAGCACAAGTACATTCTATATGTTTTTCTCATACAGCCACAACTTTCTACGGATCATGTTATCGTTTTAGTTCCCCCTCCTTCATTTGAAGTAGGATACAGAATTACAAAAAGGATCATTCTTGAACATGACAGTAGTAAAAAATTGGTGTCTACAGACCCTGCTCGATTCTGTTCTGGCTTGATTTTCGTGTAAGCTACGAAGTATTATCTATTACTAGGTATTCTGATGCAAAACAATTTCTAGCCCGTAACCTTTACCTCTCTCCTTTTGTAGCCCATATTTTCAATAAAATATTGAGAATTTAAGCTTTAAGAGCAACTGCATTCACCACTCACTTAGTGAATTGGAAATGTTTATTTATAGCCACCAACTAGAGGCCAAGTTTAGACTGGTTTCAAGTATTGCAGTATATTATAATTTAATTTTCTTTTCACATTTTAGCTCCAATCTAGCAGAATAAGTTAAGATTAAACATTTAAAATATTTTATACATAGTTTTAGTTGTAGGCTATCCTTTGTTTGTTTTGTGACGTCATTCTATCGTTGTCCTCCATCTATGTAGAGAACAAACAAACGAAGAAAATATGAACATCGTTAAAAAAAACGTAGTCTTAGCAAATAATTTGTGCAAATGATGTTTTTGTTTGCAATTTTTTTATAAAATCAAAACAGCAGAAAAAAGTAGTATTAAATAATCGTTTTCTACAAATTTTGCGATGCTTTTGCGAACAAGCGCGTGTGCAAATGGATTGATGATGTTAAAAAAACGATGCTTCTAGATGGGTAAGTAAGATGCTGGCAATTAAAAGCTTAGCAAATATCTATAGTTCTTTAACATGTAAGTGCAAAAACGTCTGCTTCAGGCCTTAGAATAAAACTTAAGTTTTTTGTTAAATAAATCAGTAATATTACGGTTTAAAGACTTTGATACTGGATAAAATTTTGAAAAACGTATGGTTAGAATATTTTGTCCAGGCGTTGCACCAATCATGCTCCTACCATTCTTCAAACAATTAACCATTCAACATATTGTGAACCAAAACCTTTTTTGACGTGGCCAAGCTTGAAAACCATAAAGCTCTTGATAACAGAGAAAAAGCAGAAGATGCGGGGTGATGCTAGGAACTAACACGATCAAAAATGAAAAAAGGCTGCCACTCACAAGTGTGAAAGTTCTTTTCAAGTTTTAATATTATTAAAGACTGTTGGATTGGTTTAACTGGGTTTATTAATCTTTCGATGTCTTTTTACTTACTTCTCTGTCTATTCGTGTGATGAATTAGAAAATGACCAATTTTCTAATTGGTTATTGAGTTTCAATGAAATGAATCAACCAATTTTATAGCAAGAATGTTTATCGGAATACCTGCAACTGATACATGTGTACAACTGCACATTTTATTACTAACATTCCTAACATCATCAATCTTATAGCTATGTTTATTTTAGTCTTATTCGGAAGTGAGATCTGCTCAAGTATCTACCTAGCTGGCATTCTTATTCAGGATAATTGGGAGCTAACGTTCTGTTTCATCTGATAATCAAATAGTGAGTCGACTACCTATCATCAGTCAAAAATTCAGCTAAAAACATTTTCGCGTCGTGTTTTACGATCTGAGAATACTGAAAACTAAATATTCTGTAGAAGCTGTGTGTTACTGCTAAGATATACATGTACTTCATGCATCTGCGCTAGATAAATGCTATGTTTTTTTATAGTTTTTAGGTTTAGAAAGTTTTTTTTAATAACTAACTGTTAGATGTTGATATGCACTATTTACAGTGAATAGAAACCAAAATGTTTTGTGTTATGGTCAGACATTTTCTAAAACACAATGATAGCGTGTATGATAAAGAATATTGACTCTCGATGAAGCTGGAGTAATGCAGCCTGCTTTCATAGCGCAAATGTTAATGGGTCTACCATGAATTTGTACTGTGGTCAGGGTAGCCAAATAAAATCAAATGATTTGATTCCTTGATTTAAATTATTTTTAAAAAAATCATTTTTGATTACTTTTTGATTTTATTTTTTTTATTTTTTCAAAGCTGGCAAATGATGTTTTCAAAAAAAATCTGATTAAAATTAAAAAGTACGACTTGAAGAAAAAAAATCGGATTTTTTCGATTTAAAAGAAATAATGATTTTTTTCTAACCCTGAACTGTGGTGTCTATTGTAAATATAGTCTTGCTAACTTTACTACATCCAATTTTCTTTTGGTGCGCCTTTCTAGCTCTTATAGCACATCACAACCATTTTTAGAATCTCTATTGCTGAAGAGTTTGATTCAACATAGTGAGGTTATTGTTGACACTCAACAACTTAGAGCAAAAGCATTTAGATTCTTGAAGTACAAAATTAAGAGACAAAAGCCGATAAGCTTGCATTGACTAATTTATAGTAAAGCTGTACATAAAAATCTAGACACTCTGATTTGAGAAATAAAATTGTGGCATTTTTGCTTACTACTCAAAGCACAGATACATTGATTGAAACATAATTCAGTACTATTAAACATTAGTTGTAATGAATAACAACTAATATCGTTATTCATTCAACATACATTCAAGCAATAGTTGTTCTCTCAGCTTTTTTACTTAGCAGCTCTTTGGTAGGCATTATGTTCGTTTTTCTTCAATCTTCTTTGTCCAAATCAAGTAATCTTTGAGATTCATATGTCAATTTTAAAATAATATAGTTTTTTTGAGGAACAAATAATTAATAGTACCAGTAATAACCTTGTGCATTTTCATCTGCTCGAAGCTCCAAGGAATTATTAGAGCAATAGGATACATAACTAACATACCTCTCATTTTGCTGCTACATCTGAACCACCATACAAACTAAGCAGCAAGGAAAATCATTTGAGTTGTGACATAAATACTTTAAAGAAACCAAATGACTCAAATTTATTATCTTTGCTACAAACATTGTAAGATATTCTAATTTATACAGTATGCATATTTTGAACACAGATGCTGCTTAATGTAGTGTGAAAGCGATGCTGTCATTGATGCAAAATGTGACGGTAAATGGAAGACATGTTTTAACACCTCTTTGGCATCTAACAAATCAACTATCATGTAACTTGGGAACAAGTGGTAATAATGATCAAGGCCTTCAAGCACTTTTGACCAGACATGCATGATTAGTTTTTGTTTTAAATGAACGTCGCACCCCATCATGGCAGCACAAAGCTACAAGGACTCATGTAGACTTTAGTTTCTGCAACCGGTTTAGAAACGACCATATAATTTAGACTTTTGCTGGTTTATGTGCAATTGTGAATAGTAAAATTTCTCTTGCAAACAGGTTACACTATACCATTAAAAACAACAGAAAAATAAATACTGAAACATTTGAATGAAATTTTACTAGTGTACTAGTAAAGGAGGCGGTAATTCGAACAGATCAGGAACTGAAGTCCATTTTACAAATGACCTAGTGTCAACTTATTGCTGGTTAGGTCCAGTATTATAAAGCATTTGAAAATAGCACCTGGCCAGCTAAAAAAAGATTTTATTTTCAAAACATGCAAAGAAAGCTCTTGGAACTCCCAAAATCATGTCATTGCTGTGTTGTTTAAATATATAATATAGGTTACTTTTTCAACATTACAGCAACACTTTAGGATGCCAATGACTTAAATAAAATAAAGATCTTCCACCGAATTTTGACAATATTGAGATAATTCAATTTAGTTTTTCAAAAACATTCTTTCTATGATAGTGCCTCAAAATGTTAGTTAACTGAAATTTTATTTGCAGAAAATTAGTGGGGTGCTGGTCTTTAGACCCTTTCAAACCGTCTGACTGCGTTTCACCAAATATTCTTGTAATGAATTGAGTACAATGATATTATCATGTACCAAACATAACGTTGTCACCACTCTTCCTCGAGCTTTGTCATTGGTAACTGCACAAATGATGGCATAAAATAATAACAAAAAACCACTGAGCCGTAAACAAAGTTTTTTTTTACAATTTTATGCCATGAAAGATGAAGCTTTGTTATAGCAGTTTTTACACTATCATCAAAAGAATTAAAACAAAATATTTGCAATAAAACGCAGACATTAAAATTTTCAATCACCTTTTTTTGTTGACATAAATAATTTAATTCTTGCATATTTTATTACCAGTATATTGATTGCTTATTTGTATAATAGTATTAAAAGACTGATAAAGTTTTCAGTCTGTTTCATGCTATATAATCTTTTATGAATTTATATTATCAAAAGACATTTTTGGAAAAGCAGTAAAGTTAAATTTAACCTAATAGTTAAATTTGATTGTCCAAGTATTGATAAAGCTATTGAAAAAGTTAAAAAACAGTATGCTAGCTAGGGAGAGTAAAATTCTACATTGAAAATGTTATTAAACAACATCTCTAGAAAAACATTTTCAGAACCACGTTTTGAAATTTATTCAAGTGTAGAAACGATTTTGCATCGTAATGATCACAATTTTATATGAATGTTTAAAACTATATACATGTAACATTGATTTTTGTCAATCATTAAAAGTAACTTTCTAGTTAAATTACTGAGAAATTTAGTTAAAAATGAAAACTATGTTATACAATGATGTTTCTATTACATTGTACAAAAATCTTATATGCGGGTTTCTACTTCAACATTTCAAAGCAACTATTCTATAACATTCCTTGGAAATTGGTTTTGAAAGTTAAAATGATGTTGCACCATAATATTTCAGTTACTTTAACATTATGTAATCACTCATGCTCAAACTTAAAAAAAGATAACAAACTGTTGCAGTAACAGTTGCAAAGTCTATTCTTATAACATGTTGTAGAATGCTACAAAAATATTTTTGCATGAAACTCTGCAGTTTTCCTCCAAATTTGTAACATATCTCAATAATCATCAACAGATGACATTTGTAGAGCTATACAAAACGTCTCTGTAGAAATATGTTACACGCAAAATATTTCAGAACTTTTCTGCTATGTCATTGTTAGTTAAGTGGTCTGAAAAAAAGATGCAAGTAACTGCTTAGAAAAAACAGAAAAAAATGACTGTTTCAAAAGGCGATTTCTGGTACAAGATAGCGAGAGCAAACCCAAGCGAACAATATCTAAAATGATATTTGGTCCTAATTCAACCATAAAACCAGCTAACTAGTTTTTGACACAGTAATCGAAGCACAGTATCGAGGCTTACTGATTTTTGTTAAAAGTTTTGTTTAGGATGAATATAATGGCAAACTGTAGTTGTTGATCAAGATTTATTTCTGCTTGTAAAATTATTCGACGTTAGCCATTTGATTGTTCTGCGGGCTCTATTGTAGTACATGTATTGGATAATATTAGTCTGTCATTTTGACAAACCACCAAAAGCGTAGCATTTTTTTTAAAGCCAGTTTCACCGAACTGACCAAATTGTAAAAATAACGTTTGTGTAGGATATTGGAGTAATTTGTTATGCAGAATTTTTTAGTGAGTCCAAATAACTTTAGATTTTAACGTCATAACAAAAAGCTTAGCATTTAACCAAAATTGCTTAGAGTACAAAAAACACTTTGGCATATATTATTTATGAAAAAAAATGAAAAAGAACTAATCAGCTGGTGAGATTTTTGGACTGATGGTGTTGTGATCACTCTAGATGTAGCAACTGACAAATCTTCAAGTCCAATAAATTAGATTTCCCTATAGTGTGATGGCCTCAAAACTGATAAAGAATAATACCATTTATTAGCGCAGATTGTGTTCTTACATAGGGTTTGTATTAGAGTCTCTCACATCTCCTATGCAAAGAGAGTGTGAATAAAAGTGACTGGCCTCCTATGAAGGTCAACTTAGATTGTTACAAGATTATTTGTTATTTGATTGACTGCTAATGGTAGATCAAATATTTACCTAAATAAAAACAGGAAAAATAGCATAACAAACACTTTTTTTAACCTGACTTAGTTTTTTTTGGTAATCGGTAGATAAAAATGGGTTCAATTTGGATTGAAGTGCAATAAATATTATATGAATAGAAAAATTTTTGCTTTCGTAGTAGCGGAACGATAATAATAATAATAATGAAAACGAAAAATGGGTTGGGGCTAAAATGCTTTTAACTGAAATTAATTTATAGTTAACAAATGCAAAAAGAAAAATTGTTTGTTTATTATAATAAACTTAGTCCAAACTAGAAAAGTATTATTCGAAAGACTAAAGTTGTTCCTACTGACATTGAAGCTTTTAAAATGTTAGAGATGCTGAAAAGAGCTGTTAATTTAATTGCCAAACAGCAGCTATTGTAGTGCCAGTCATATTGGTACAAATGGTACAAAAAGGCAATACTTTAAATCAGTGATGCTTCTCATACTGTTCCGTCTGCTTCCCAATTTTCATGTGTTACATGGAGAGCAAGGAGATACTAGGAGTTTTTTAGAACGTAAGTATATTTTGTTGCTCGAGTTGCATATGTATATATATATATATATATATATATAAATTGTTTCCTAACCCCGGAAACCCCGTATGGGTGGTAAAATTTGCTCTAACCCCGGTCTCCTAACAGAGACCTGGGAGTTTGAGCACTCGCCTCAAGATCTTAGCTGTTCCCAATAGCGCACTTTTCTGCAACTCACTTGAGTTGATTGTTGTTGATATTTGAGCAAGCCACATTTTATGTGCCAGTGTTATTGCGCCCGGTGCCCCTAATGACTACTGGAATTACAGTTGTTCTTACATTCCAGCATTTTTAATCTCTTCTCCAAGAAGGAGATATTTCTCTACCTTTTCTTTTTCTTTGCTGGCTATATTGTAGTTATAGGGTACTGCTATATCTATTATAGTAGCCCTCTTGTTTTCCTAGTCTACCACCACTATATCTGGTTGGTTTGTTAGGACATGCTTGACAGTTCGGATGTAAAAGTCCCACAGGATCTTAATGTGGTCATTTCCATTGACCTTACCAGGAGCCTCCCACCAGTGATGTGGTTTATTAAGGCTACACTCATCACATAGACTCTATACACAACACCTGTGACATGATTATGCCGCTCAGTGTATGCGTTTCCTGCCTGCTCCTTGCATATATATATATATATATATATATATATATATATATATATATATATATTTATACAGTCAAACATGGATAACTCGAACTTCAAGGGACCGAGCAAAAGTGTTCGACTTATCAGAGCATTCAAGTTATCAGAGCACTGTCACAAGTTCATATATTTACTTATTTATTAGTAGATACATGTACATATACAAACTTTAATATAAATCAAAAGCACAAATGGCTTGTTTCAAATTAAATGCTTCTAATGTAAAGTTTAAAACGTTTTCATGAAAAAGTATAGAGATTTTTCTATCACTTGAGATTGGTTTGTTGTTTGAGGTGATGTTATTGCCAGGACGTTTTTCAGATTGACATTGGCAAAACTTGATCGTTGTTGAAATGCTCAAAAGAAAAGACTTTTTTTTTTTTTGGGGTTTTACCCACGATCAATTTTGCCGTTTTTTCTTGAAGTTTATGCAGATTACCTTACTTTACCTGGGATTCGTTAAGAGCAACACTCCGAGGCAGTTCAATTAGAAGTTTTACGAGGTTTTACGGTACATTCTATATCACTCACGCTTTTTTAATATATACTTATTGAATGTACACACGTATTCTGTGTTTAGGTCAAACGATGAATAGTTTTTTGTAGCTCAGACAACGTATACGTTTAATTACAACATTTTTTAAGATGTTTTAAACATTCAACATTCCGACGTTGATTCAACACGGACTCAACGTCAGAAAACTACTCATCACGGGCTAGCCGAGTCGCGCACTCACGGATTTTTGCCACACACATACAAAAAAACATGCGATTTTTGTTTTGTATGTGCTTGGCGAAAATTCTTGCGCGCGTGACCCGGCTAGTCCGTGCTATTCATCGTATCGCAGTATAAAACAAATTTCACCAAACTTTTAGAAAAGTCGTTGACAAAAATATTTTGCCGATGGTGGTAATAACGACGCTTATGAATTACGAAAAGATGAAGTTTACCTCTATGGCTTTGAATAAAGTGATTTTCTAAAGCGAAAACAACCGTTTCGGTAGCTGTTGGGAAAAAAAACAGTTCGAATTAACAGTGTTGAGTTCGAGTTATCTATAGCAATTTATCATTACGTGGGAACGGACCAAAGGAAATGTTCGAATTAACCATGTGTTCGAGCTATCCGTGGACGAGTTATCCATGTTTGACTGTATATACATATATATATATATATATGCAAGGAGCAGGCAGGAAACGCATATATATATATATATATATGCAAGGAGCAGGCAGGAAACGCATACACTGAGCGACATAATCATGTCGCAGGTGTTGTGTATAGAAGTCTATGTGATGAGTATGGCCTTAATAAACCACAACACTGGTGGGAAGCTCCTGGTACGGTCAATGAAAATGACCGCGCTAAGATCCTCTGGGACTTCTACATCCGAACTGGCAAGCATGTCCTAGCAAACCAACCAGATATAGTGGTGGTAGACAAGGAGAACAAGAGAGCTACTATAATAGATATAGCAGTACCCAATGACTACAATATAGCCAGCAAAGAAAAAGAAAAGGTAGAGAAATATCTCCTTCTTGGAGAAGAAATTGAAAAATGCTGGAATGTAAGAACAACTGTAATCCCAGTAGTCATTGGGGCACTAGGCGCAATAACACCGGCGCATAAAATGTGGCTTGCCCAAATACCAACAACAATCAACTCAGGTGAGTTGCAGAAAAGTGCGCTATCGGGAACAGCTAAGATCTTGAGGCGAGTGCTCAAACTCCCACATCTCTGGTAGGAGACCCGAGTTAGAGCAGAATTTACCACCCATACGGGGTATCCGGAGTGAGAAAATTTTATATATATATATGTATACATATATACGTATATATATTGCAATTATATAAATATAATTTCTTTCAGGAATAGTTGCATACAAACTGGAAGAGCACATGAGTCACTATATGACCAGTGCTCAGAAAGGAATTGGGCGCAACACCCGAGGAGCTAAACATCAGTTACTGGTGGATCGGACGGTCTGTCAAGACAGCAGAAGAAGGCAAACCAATCTTGCCATGGCTTGGATTGACTACAAAACGGCCTATGACTCAATTCCCCATAGTTGGATACTAGAGTGCATCAGTATGTACAATTTTTACCCTGCTCTTGTGGCATTCATCAAGATGTCAATGACCAAATGGAAGACAGAACTTGAGGCTAATGGCAAAAAGCTGGTGAGTGTACAAATTAAGCGAAGCATCTATCAAGGTGACTTCTTATCACCGCTGCTCTTCTGCATATGCCTAAACCCACTAAGGAAAATGCTGGAGGAGACTCAATATGGGTACCAGTTTAAAAGTGGCACCAAGATAATACCACCTCTTCTACATAGATGACATCAAGCTGTACGCTAACAAAGAAAGGGACATTGATTCGTTAATACATCTCACTCAGGTATACAGCAAGGACATCGGAATGACCTTCGGAATTGAGAAATGTGGAAGGCTAATTCTTAAGAAAGGAAATTCTATGCTCACAGATGGCCTGAGAATGCCAAATGGTACCATCAAAGATATTGAAGAAGGGTACAAGTACTTGGGGATTATGCAAAGCAACATCAACCACGAAGCCGAGGTACGTCACAAAGCCATTACCAAATACAAGAAATGCCTTTGGCAGGTCTTACGGAGCCAGCTCAATGCCAAGAACCAAGCCATGGCAATAAATACCTACGCACTGCCAGTAATAAGATATCCAGCAGGCATAATATAGTGGACTGAAGAAGCTATCAAAGAAACAGATATAGCAACTCGTAAACTGCTGACTATGCATGGAGCACTCCACCCAAAATCTGATACTACTAGATTGCATCTTGATAGGAAAGATGGTGGTAGGGGACTCAAAAGTGTACAGCAGACAGTGGAAGAGAAGGAGCAAAGCATCAAAGCATATGCAGCCTCCATGGCCATCTCAGATAAGTTGCTAGCTGAATTTCAATCGGCTGCTCTTACAACGGACCTATGCCCTGATGATGAGGAAATTGACTGGCACACGAAACCTCTTCATGGTGCTTACCACCAACAAATATCTAAGGTTGACGATCTTCATCAGACATATATGTGGCTGAACAAAGGAAACCTAACAGCCAATACAGAGTCGCTAATCATGGCAGCCCAGGAGCAAGTGCTCTCAACAAGGCAACTCCAAACAGAAATCTCTCACCCTAGAGACGATCCTAGATGCAGACTGTGCAAAGATGCACCTGAGACCCTCCAACACATCATCAGCGGATGCAAGCAGCTAGCAGGGAACGCATACACTGAGCAGCATAATCATGTCGCAGGTGTTGTGTATAGAAGTCTATGTGATGAGTATGGCCTTAATAAACCACAACACTGGTGGGAAGCTCCTGGTAAGGTAAAGAAAATGACCGCGCTAAGATCCTCTGGGATTTCTACATCCAAACTGACAAGCATGTCCGAGCAAACCAACCAGATATAGTGGTGGTAGGTAAGGAGAACAAGAGGGCTACTATAATAGATATAGCAGTACCCAATGACTACAATATAGCCAGTAAAGATAAAGAAAAGGTAGAGAAATATCTCCCTCTTGGAGAAGAAATTGAAAAATGCTGGAATGTAAGAACAAATGTAATCCCAGTAGTCATTGGGGCACTGGGCGCAATAACATCGGCGCATAAAATGTGGCTTGCCCAAATACCAACAACAATCAACTCAGGTGAGTTGCAGAAAAGTGCGCTATTGGGAACAGCTAAGATCTTGAGGCGAGTGCTCAAACTCCCAGGTCTCTGGTAGGAGACCCGAGTTAGAGCAGAATTTACCACCCATACAGGGTATCCAGGGTGAGGAAACAATTTTTTTTTTATATATAATAGATAAGTGGTCAGGCCTACTGCTAACAGCACTCTACGCTCTAAAAAGTACGGAGTGTTATAACTAACTAGAGTGTGGAATAGGTTAATTTTACTCATCTTTATTCCAGATTAATGTTTTATTCTGGGGTCACAACAGGTCTGTTTCCTGCTGGTGCTTTCTTCAGGTGACTTGTGTTGAATTCAACACAAGACACCAGATTCAACTCAAGTCACCTGAAGAGTGCACCAGCATGAAACAGACCTGTCGTGACCCCAGAATAAAACATCAATCTGGAATTAAGATAAGTAAAATTAACCTATTCTACACTCTAGTTAGTTATATATATATATATATATATATATATATATATATATATATATATATATATATATATATATATATACATATATATATATATATATATATACATATATGAAAGCGGCAATTGAGCGCGAGGCAATTGATTGCGGGGCGGTTGATTGCGAGGCGAGTGGGAAGTGATTGCAAGGCGAGTGCGAGGCGATTGGTTGCAAAGCAATTGATTGCGAGGACAGTGCAAGGCAATTGATTGCGAGCCAATTGATTGCAAGGCGATCGATTGCGAGTGCGAAGCGATTGATATTGTAGCGAGTGCAAGAGCGCAATGGTCAAATGCTCAGCGGGTAAAGACTGGTCAGCCGAGGCGGATGCTCAGTGGCTGAAGTATGCGATCGTCAACTGCACATATAGATGAGTGTGAACGTATGCATTAATCTAGACACATGAATCTAAAATATTTACTAGGTCTTACACGCATCTAGCTGTAAAACACATTGCAGATTTCCATTTTCTCCCCAACATTGACATGTATATGTGCATTCATACTCTGATCAAGACAACAATTTCAGTAGATTGCATATTTGGAGTTGTTTTACGGTATGAAAGAAAACTCTCAATCAACTTTATGCTGCACGTGAATCTGTTTCTGTAGACGAATAATGCAGCTAGTATACAATGAAGTATAGGCTAAAAGTCAGCGTAAAGTGCTCAATACTAATTTAGTAGAGCTTACTATAGATTTGGGGACAAATTTATTAAAATTTGACTAAGCATAAAAATTACTAAAAGTTTCATATTACACACAAGGTGTGTAACACTCATCAGATAAAATTCTTAGTGAGGACTATACACAAAATTCTGCATTAGCTGGTAAACTTAAATAAAAGCTCAGGTACTAAAAGCTAGATGGATGGGGTCTATTATGTAATGCCATTTCGTAAAATATGTTTCTTAGAATGTTACTCGTAGATATTAGTTTACTTCGTTAGTTTAGAGTTGCTTTCTTGGGTCTGTAAATGATGAAAATGTTTTTTCTAAAGTTCATAACTTGCAAATTCTGCTGTTTTTAGAGTAAGGCTTGGCGTGTGATAATATCTGCCAGGTTATGCGGTAGGCTGTGCTTTTTCTTTGAGGTCACATAATTGGCTGCTTGGCTCGGTAGAGTTGCGTTTAGATATGTCCATGAATGTCGATTTGTGATGGTTATATCTAGTTTTGAAGCCATATTCAGTTAGCCCTACATATGTGGCTACAATCTTTTTGTTATCGGTGGCTGTTATGCTTGTCTAGTACATCTGTGATTTTGCTAGGCAATTTTCTGGTAATGGGCAGGTGCTCTTATTTCTGCAATTGCAGCCAACATAAGTTGTGTCTTGATTGTTCAGTGATAGTAGCTTCTGAATGCGAGAGTTGATAGCCTGTTTCACAATGTTCATGCAGCTATAGCCTAATTTTATAACAATTATGTTAAAAATTTTGTGTATATTTATGGTCAGTGTAAAATTCTTCACCGATTAATTTAAAGAAAGCTTTCCCGATGTTGGTGTGTACAGTGTTGCTGTAAGGGGGTTTATGCCAGATCGTGTTTCTCTTTCTTTGTCAATTTCTTGTCTTTAGTTGGTGAGTTCTAGGTGAAGAGACTTCTAGCTTGTGTTGGTATCCTCTCTTTCCTAAGGCTTCCTAATAAATAAGGGCAGCTTCGCTGAAAGCATTTTCATCTGATGAAATATCTGAGAGTATTTTGTTGGTTGCCTGTGGTATAATTTTAATGATGTTAGGCGGTTGGTTAGAACCTTTGTGAACATACATGTAGGTAATGGTGGTGTTTGGCTTAGCGTAGGGTTTATACTTCCTGTTTTTAGGTTTAGGATTACGTCTAGGAAATTTACTATTTTCCTGTAGGCTTCTATTATTACATTTTTAGATCATGTGAGCTAAAGACAGCCCACAGGTCTTTCTTGATGTTGGCAACTTGGCGCGGTGTTGCATTTAAAGCTCCCAGACCATCGTCTCTATATAGTCCAATTTTGTTCTGGTATTTTTTAGATATTTGGTATAATATGCATGCACCTAATAGCTCACATGTTTCAACGCCATCAAAACATGTCATAGTTACATCAAGTAGATTTTGTTAAGTGTTCTTACCACATGGTTGTCCTTTATTATACAAGATTGATTTATTGGTGTGTGGGATTATTGCCTGATCTTTCTCTGTGATAGTGGGGTAACCAGCGACAAATTTTAAAGCCGACCGCAGTAGTTTTTTTGATATCGAAGGGTAAAGCTCAATGGCGTCGAAGCTGATAAATGTGTGTCTGCTCTCGTTAGGGATTTCCTTGAACCACTGCAATACAGCCGCTGTGCTTTTCCCCTGGTTAATCTGCGTAAAGTTTTTTATACCGGTGGTAATGTCTTCTAACAGTTTTTTGCAAAAGTGGCTGAGTTCGGATTTCGTGGGGTTTAAGAGCCAGAATTTCAGATCGTTAATAAAGTCCCTTTTGTGATCCTTGATCCTGCAGTACTATACACTCTTTTATCTATTTCTAGATCTACAGTTTTTGATTTGGCTTCTCCTGTAATAGTCTTAAGCTCTCGACTGTCTATTTTCTTGAAAATGGACAGTCGAGAGCGGTCTGTATGTCTGTCTATATGTATATATATATATATATATATATATATAGGGGAAGGCGGGGTACAGTGTGCCAAGGGGCAAAGTGATCCACCATATATTTTTTAAATTGTAATTTGTATTTGGAGTTATCATTTTTACAAGAGGTCATGTGATCACTGGAGGTCCTTTTGAATAAAGAAAGAGCATTGGAAAGCTGAAGGTAAGAAATTTATTAACAAAAAACTGATTTTTGATGTTTTTTGTAAATTTCCAGCTTTGAGTTTGTGGTCTTCATTTTGTGTTAATGCTTTGTTTTACATAAATAAAAAAGTAGAGAAATATTATCCCATATGATTATAGTAAGCATGTAAAACATGAAAACTCTTGCGCATCTACAATTTCTTGCATGCTTATTTTTCTCAAGAAAAGTCAATTGGGGCAAAGTGAGCCAATGGCTCACTTTGCCCCGCACATACACAAACTCTCAAAAATGTTACACAAAACTAAAGCAAGTACTGCTTACATTTTAGAATGGTGCGAAACTACAAAGGTAAAACTGGGCAGGCAGTCATAAGTCAAGTAGAATATGCTGCAAAGATTATTGAAGAAGGAAATGGAAAGTCAATTAAAGAAGCTGCCAGAATTCATGGTGTGAACTGTATGACTCTTAAGAAGCATATTGAAAAAGGACGTGTTGGAGGTGCACAGCGTAGAAGTGAAACTAGTTTACACCAAGAAGCAAGAAGAAGAGTTGGCTGGCCATGTAAAAAATCTAGACAAAAGATTTTATGGTTTATCTACTGAACAAGTACGTAAACTAGCTTACGAATACAGCATGGCTAATGACCTGAGCATTCCACCAAGCTGGTCAAGAAACAAGAAAGCAGGTGAGCCGGTGTTTAAAGTGTAGCAACATGTGTCTACTTGGTTTAGATCTACGCTAAAAACATCCAAAGTAACTGTGACTAAAAACAAGACAACAAAAATAAGAAAAAACAGCAAACGGATTCTTCATCAGAAGAAGAGAGTTAGCCTAAGAATTATTGTGTTCTGATGAAGAGAGTCCAGATGAAGATGAAAAGGAAGATGTGCCAACTCCTACTAGAGACAATATTAACATCAATGATCATGTTTTAGTTTGGTACGAAACTAGCAAAGGTTGACTTGCAACAAAATTCACATTACAGTTATTTGGTATCAAAAGATTCACCATGTCTTACTCTGCTGTGTTGCAGGTGCAAAATATGTGAAAATGTGATTACAAGCTCTTAAAAGCTCAAAAACGAACAGTTAATCGTGGCCATCACGAAACCACCGTAGATTGAAATCAGTTTATTTTTCTGACGTAGTCATTACATTTGGTTGTTGTTTTGTCACGTGATGTTCTCACAGGAATTGAAAGGCCAATAAAAGGCTCAATATAAAACTTCTCGTAGCACTAGTTTAGGACAAGCACTTCGGGTTTTACCGAAGACCCTGTATCAAATATAGGTGCTCGCTACTTTACAGCTTTGTTTCGACTTGAACTAATCGTCTAGTCGTAATCTGATCATGTGACCCATACTTTGCGAATAATTTCTGCGACATTTTTCGATTATCACAGGTGACCAACAAGCTCATCATGTTTATCAGATGATGATATGTACTCCTTAACAAAGGTTAACAAATTAAACGAATTTTCACGGTAGATTATAAGTTATCAGTGCTGAAAGTGACAGCATTACAATGGCGATGAAATAGACACGTAAAAACAATAGACATGGTTTTATTGAATGCGTGAACTATATTTGTGAAAATATTTCTACGAATGAGGTTGCGTGAAAGTGTAAACAGAAGCCATCTTGTACAACTACGTCCCATTTGAGCCGTTTTGGAAAGAGATTCTAATCTACGGCAGTCTCGTGATGTCTGCGATTAACTGTTCGTTTTGAGCTTTTAAGAACTTGTAATCACATTTCCACATATTTTGCACCTACAACACAGCAGAGTAAGACATAGTGAATCTTTTGATACCAAATAACTGTAATGTGAACATTGTTGCAAGTCAACCTTTAATGTTTAGTATGAAAGAAGAGTCATGAAATGTAATCAAAACTCTGTTACCATCAATTTCATGAGAAAAGCTGGTGACTGCTTTGTTTATCCAGAGGAGGAAGACGTTCATGATGTTGACTTCGAATCTATAGTTATATTTTTGGGACAGCCAGTAAACACTGGTGGGACTCTGAGGGTTAGAAATCGAACTACATTCAGAGTGGAGTTATCTGCTTATACTGTAAGATAAACTATTCTCAATAATACTGCTGATAGAGACATTGTGGGCGACACACTTTTTACTACATTATTTCACGATAATGCTCATACGACTTGTTTCCACATTTTACGTTATAAACTATGTATATTTAGTTTACCATGTTCTATGTCTTAGTCATGAGTCAAATTTAATTAGCCCATTGTCACACTTTATGTTTTAACACAGTTAAAGATATCAAATATATATTATGTGCAAGCAAATCACATATTTATTGCTATGGCTCACTTTGCCCCATTGGGTGGATCACTTTGCCCCAGTAGTGGGGCAAAGTGAGCCAGGTGTAACATGTTGCAAAAACAATAAGTTCTCGCGATGGATCCAAAGTAGAGCATTGGAATTAAAATACAATAATAACAACATGTTGAACTCTCTATAGACCAAGTTTCTGCTCAATTCAAGCAGTCACTTTTATTTTATTTGAGAAACAAAAAAATTGGCTCACTGTGCCCCGTCTTCCCCTATATATATATATATATATATATATATATATATATATATACATATATATATATATATATAACTTTGTATATACATATATATATATATATCTTTGTATATATGTATATATTGTATATATATGTATATATATATATATATATATATATACATATATATATACATATATATATATATCTTTGTATATACATATATATATATATCTTTGTATATACATGTATATCTTCAGTTTATATCTGCATATGTATATATATATATATATATCTTGGTTTAAGAGTGGCACTAAGATAAACCACCTTTTCTACATGGATGACATCAAGCTGTACGCTAACAAAGAAATGGACATTGATTCGCTAATACACCTCACTCAGGTATACAGCAAGGACATTGGAATGACCTTCGGTATTAAGAAATGTGGACGGCTAATTCTTTAGAAAAACCATTCTATGCTCACAGATGACCTAAGAATGCCAAATGGTACCATCAAAGATAGAGAAGAAGGGTACAATTGCTTGGGGATTATGCAAAGCAACATCAACCACGAAGCCGAGATACGTCACAAAGCCATTACTGAATACAAGAAACGCTTTCGGCAGGTCCTACGAAGCCAGTTCAATGCCAAGAACCAATTCATGGCAATAAATACCTATGCACTGCCAGTAATAAGATATCCAGCAGGCATAAAAAAAGACTGAGGAAGCCATCAAAGAAACAGATATAGCAACTCGTAAACTGCTGACCATGTATGGAGCACTTCACCAAAGTATAGTACCATTAGATTGTATCTCGATAGGAAAGCTGGCGGTAGGGGTACAAAAGTGTACAGCAGACAGTGAAAGAGGAAGAGCAAAGCATCAAAGCCTATGCAGCCTCCACGGCCACTTCAGATAAGTTGCTAGCTGAATTTCAATCGGCTGCTCTTACAAAGGACCTTCACCTTGACGATGAGGAAATTGACTGGCACACGAAACCTCTTCATGGTGCTTACCACCAACAAATATGTAAGGTTGTCGATCTTCACCAGACATGTATGTGGCTGAACAAAGGAAACCTAACGGCCAATACAGGGATGCTAATCATGGCAGCCCAGGAGCAAGTGCTCCCAACAAAGCAACTCCAAGCCAAAATCTATCACATTAGAGACGATCCTAGATGCAGACTATGCAAAGATGCACCTGAGACCATCCAACACATCACCAGTGGATGCAAGCAGCTAGCAGGAAATGCATACACCGAGTGGCATAACCAAGTCGCAGGTGTTGTGTACAGAAGTCTATGTGACGAGTATGGCCTCAATAAACCACAACACAAGTGGAAAACTCCTGGAACGGTGAATGAAAATGACCGAGCTAAGATCCTCTGGGACTTCTACATTCAAACTGATAAGCATGTCCTAGCAAACCAACCAGATATAGTGGTGATAAACAAGGAGAACAAGAGGGCTACTATAATAGATATAGCAGTACCCAATGACTACAATATAGCCAGCAAAGAAAAAGAAAAGATAGAGAAAGATCTCCCTCCTGGAAAAGAGATTGAAAAATGCTGGGATGTAAGAACAACTGTAATCCCAGTAGTCATTGGGGCACTGGGCGCAATAACACCGGCGCACAAAATGTGGCTCGCCCAAATAGCAACAGCAATCAACTCAGGTGAGTTGCAGAAAAGTGCGCTATTGGGAACAGCTAAGATCTTGAAGCGAGTGCTTAAACTCCCAGGTCTCTGGTAGGAGACCCGAGTTAGAGCAGAAACTACTACCACCCATACGGGTTAACCGGGGTGAGGAAACAATTTTTTTTCATATATATATATATATACATATACATGTACATATACACTAATTAATTAAAATGAATGCGACGCTTGATAACACAAGTTCGTTGAAAGTTCATTTTATGGCTACATGGAAACCTTATTCAGTAAACTTTTTGAAAGCTCGAAATTGGTCACAACCTGTAATACAGATAAGTGCAACCTTCGCTACTTTGACATATCAGGTCATTGTTTCTATTCAAGGTATGATATTTTATACAATATACAATAATTTTGTAGATCACCAAGTAAGCAATATGTTTAGGCAAAGCCAAAGATTTAGAAATTTGGTTTTTAAACATTGGAAACTGTGCGAGCAAGTCAGGCAAATTGATTTTAAGAATAGTTTAGTAAAATAATTTATTGTAAAAGCCTTTAAACAAATATGTATGTTATGCTATTTGATTTCACTTTTTGATGCTGATTAAGTCTTTTGTTATGATAACATTACTCATTTTACTTTGTGAAATTGTGTGACTCGTTTTCATACGATTGAAGAATTCCTTTAAATTGTGTCAAGCCTAGCGTTTCACTAAAGGTAATATTCCACTTTTATTTCCAGTCTTTTAAGACTAAAAATAAAAGTGGAGCAAGCACAAAGATTAAATTCACAAATGATTTTTATTCAAGTCTTGTAATTTTGTGATTTCAAACTCATTGTAGGCTATTTGAAGGCATTATAGTAACAAGTGTATTGTAATAATTTAGCAAAGACAGGACAGAAAAATATTCAGAAACTACAGAAATAAAACAACATTAATTTATTTATATGGCTGCCTCTAGCTCTTCATTTCCAAATATTCACTGGGTATTTCATGTTGATAAAAAGTGTTCAGCATCTTGTACTGTGCCGTACACTTGCTGCTCTTGTCCACTGTTTAAGCACCTACAGAATATAAGTTATTTGTTAGCCAACAAACTACGTGTAGTTATAAGTTAGATTTCCTACAAGTTTTGAGAGTGTAATTTCTATTTTCATGTTTATCAATAAAATCATTTAGATTATTGGGTAAAAGTCTATAGCTTGATAGCTTGTGCTTTTTTATGATATGAGTGGCTTTTCAGTCAAGTCTATGTCTCTACATAATATATTTCATTAACAGGATCCACAGAAAGCTATCGATCATTTATGGAAGTAAATGTTGTAAATTTTTGTAAACATAAAAAACTTGCACTTCATGTGTAATGCACATGTCAGTGTAATGCACATGACTATTTTAGTTACTTCTTTTTATTTCTTTTCTTATATAGCAATCCAAAAAACCGCTATTTCTCAGCCATAAAAAACACCGTAACTGCAAAAAAATTGAACATTTTCAAAATTTTCTTAAAAAGAATAATGAAAAGGGCAAATAAAAACAGTGAGGTTTAAGTTGCCAATTTCTAATCTAAAAATTGATTTATTATGCTTTAGACTCAAATATTATGAGAGAAAAACAATTGTTGAAACCCCTGAACATTATCAACAAATATTTTAAAATTGTTCACTAACGACCTTATTGGTAAAATCTCCAACTTAGAAAAATATGCACTCTTTTTTGTCTAAAATTGAAATGATTTTGATAAAAATTGTGATAATAACAGATAAAATTAACTAAAATATTCCACATGTGTTCCTATAAACTGGATGCTGGTATGATTGAGTAATTTTGAAATGTTAATCAATGTGAACAGTAAGAAAGGTCAACCTAAGGTCAACCTAAGCAAAAGTTTAGATACTTTAATCGAGTTTCAATTTTCTATACTTTTTCAAACTCAAAAACTAGTTTTGAATTGTATCATTGATCTTATTTTCTGGTTCAAAGCCACCCAAAAATGTCTGCAAGTGGAGTATTTTTTGTTGACAATCCAATTAAATCAGTATTCTATTAACTTAATCGACTTGAGTCAAAGTTACTGGATGCTTTTTAATGTGGTGCTTTTAATTAAAACAAGTTATCTCGTTTGGAGTTTTTCACAAACCTTATCTTGGTATGGGGCAGTGCCATAGCTGCTATTGCCCTCCAATACACATTTCCTATTAAACCAGTTTGACTATGAGAAAACAACTCTCCATTTTTGCATGTAAACAATAAGAATACTTTATAGATTCTGCTACTATAGGCTCTTACAATTTACTTTTACCTTGCTCAGTAAAAAGTAAGAATTAATTAACATATTCTAACGATGGAATATCAGCAGGTTGTGTGAGGTGGGAGCTCTAAGTGAGAACATAAATTGTGGAGCAATGAAGGCTTGTCACCATCAAGGTCATACTATTATTTTAACATTTTCAGCCCTCATGATTGCAATTACTTCATGATCTGATCCCTCATTGATTGTAGCTGATGTATTAAAGCTAATAGCATGAGTTTTGTTTGTATCAGAGTGGCTATCAAAAATAATTTTGTAGTATTCAAGTAGTAGTATTTTGTAGTACTTTTTGCTGGTTCAGTCACCCAAAAACGTCTGAAAGTCATGTTTTTTTTGTTGACAATTCAATTGATTAGTGTCCTATTAACTTAATTGACTTAAGGCAAAATTTACTGGATACTTTTGAATGTGATGTTTCCAATTAAAACAAGTTATCTTGTTTGGAGCTTTTCACATAGCCAAAGTTGACTAGCTTGCTGATAGGTTATTCCATATTACACTTACTCTAATAAATCTGTTTAAAATTTCGTTTGTTGGTAACAAAAAGTAATGCCTTTCAAGGAGTGGTTTCATTATTATCATAATTCATAGCTGAGTATTTTGTGGGAATTATTTTGAACTTAATAGCGTCATACTCTTCTTATTGTTAATCGACGAAGGCTTTGAAAACTTCTACCAAAAACGCTACTTATGCGTTTTCACAATCAGAGCGATAAACTACCTTATGCCATTTTCCCTAAAAACTGTTAATAAATTACTTTAATGAATTGTATCAATAATAAATTAGGTAAATGAAAGAATTAACTCACTCGTAGTAATTCTCAGAAGCTTTCTTTTTCAGAGTTTGCCTGTAATAATTTTGGGCTGTATCAATTGAGCTTTTCTGTGCAGCATGCGACTTTGATGTCAAATAAGAACCTAACAATGGTTGCTGGTTTGCTACATTTGAAGCAGGTAAATACTTGTTTTGAGCCTCTAGCATTGCTGGGTTTGGTGTAGAGTTAGCTGACATAGAAACTGGACCTTCAACAGCATACGGGCATCGGGTTTACCATCTCAGTTGCCCACAGTAGTTTAACTCATGTTTTTGTAACTGTGTAAATAGTAAACTGATTACAATTAAAATGAACCATAGACAATTTTACCTGGATACTTATTATATGGTCTGGATGAATGAGGTCCAGAAAAGGTGAGAGCTAATTGCGGCGGTCTTGAACAACTTCTGTAACAAGAAATTTGCTTGAAACAAAGATTGAGAACGATGATTAGACAAACAGATAACAAACAGAGTTCAGTAGATGTCGCGGTGATTATTGTTACAACTATTATATTGAAACATATAAACCAGTTTTCTGCCATTTTAACACTTTATCACTTTCTTGTAATAAAAAAACTTGACTAATTGCTAAAACTTTTAATGCTTGGTTCAAATTTAGGTGCATCTAAAAATTATATTGCTTTCTTGATAATTACATTTTATTTACCTATGTTTTTCAATCCTCTATCAGCAAATAACCTTTGCTGTTACCATAAACATCAAATGGTTTAACAAAGCACCATATTTTTATAACAAAGTATTTCATATAAAATATTTTCTAATTAGTATAATTACAACTATTGCTCAGCTTTTTCCCTGAGTTCCATAAAACTGTTATAACAGAAGTTGGGAAAAGCTTACTGGGCAGTTGTATTGGCAGGGGGTAACCCAAGGTTCTGAAACAATGGTTTGACAGTAGCAACTTTGTCCTTTCTCTTTCTTTTTAGTTTTGACTTCCTCTTATCACAGCTATTCCAGTAAATCAGCAGCCCAATTGAAAATACTACTATCAAACTTCCTGTACCAAAAAATACAATAGGTAGTACCCAGTCATAATCCATTTGCTGACCTGCAAAATATGTTTTGAACAAAATAAAACATATTTATTTGTGTAAAATTAAAATTATACTTCTTTATGTTTTTCCTTAGTTCAATTTTGCGAAACCATTTCAATATAGTAGCTGTGAAGCAGCTAGTTTGATCCGGCATGTTCACTGCTTCCATATTTTTCAACTTCATATCAAAAGCAATAAGCATTTTCAGAAAAAATTATGTCATTATTTTTGCGTTAAGGATGATTGTGCACAATCCTTTACTGAAGATAAAGTTTTATTTAAATTTTTTCATTTTTGATCATGCTTAAAATAATCTGATGGCCACAAAGATTTAGTTTTAAAACTTAAAGTATTTTATCATGATTACCAAAAATCAAGAAAAAGTGTGAGCATCAACTCTATAGTTGCGAACAGATTATAGAATAAAGATGTTAGAAGCTGTGAATTGAATGCAATATCGCTATCAGCTATTTTAGTGAAAAAACTCGTCCAATTGTTCTTTTACGGATTTTCTTAGCATTTAAACCAAAAGTAGGTTTTGTCATTTTTAATCTTAAAACATCGTGTCGGTCAGATCATCTCAAACATTAAAAACAGTTATTACTGATAAAATATAATTAATGATGCCGTCTGATAAATTATATTATATTTTGTTAACTTCATCTTTGAACACAAAGTTTTACTAAAAATAGTTGGTTGAATTTTACTTGTAAATCCCATTGTAAATATTGATTCTCAAATTTTATTACACAGATTTAAAGTCATTTTTGACACACATTTTAAAAATCATTACTTTACATTCAATTCAAACAGTCAAATCTCTCTATTATCAGAACTGGTTGGTGATACTGTAATTAAAAGTAGGTGTTAACTAGTTTTCTTACACAAGTATATTTATGAACTTTGAAAAAATCTATAAAAAATTAAAATTCTACATCATAAAATCTGTTTGAAACTTAAAGAGTATTTTTATCCGTTCAATAAAACTGAAGGATTGTTTGCGAGAAACTTTAATAGCTGTTTTTTCAGTAACAAAAGAGGCAGTTGGTAACATTTCAAAAATCATTTAATCTACAGACAAATTTATGATGCTGAATCTTTAAAAAGATTTTTATCAACATCATTTACCATTGATAAAATTTTTTTAGCAGAATGGTTAAAATCTATATAATGAGCTCCAGGGTGAATTCGTCACCTGCAGTTTTAATGATATTGGAACTACAAGAATTTTGATATATTATTTCAAATTTCTTTGAAAAAGTTCATTAAACTCACCAATTTTTATTTTCTCTGAAGCCGGCAGTCCTGCTAATGAATCATACCATGGTCTTACAGTAAACAGGTAAACTCCCTTTGCAAGACTTTGGTTAGAGCGATAGTTAAATGTGTAGGTTGGCACATTTCGCCTGTTTTCCGTTATGTTAGCGAGATCATAACAACTTTTAAAGCGAACTGGGTAGCAGAGTTTAATCGTGAAGTTGTAGATTGATTTTACATCCATTTTCCATGTTGCCTCAACATTATATCTTTCACGAGACTTGATCAATTTGACTGCTAGTTTCTTTGGTTTTCCTGGAACTAAAAGGGTTAGTAGAGCTAATTATGTGTCACTTATACCATGTTAAAACGTGGACAACAAAACGTTTCCAAACAGCCATAAACCAAATAACAAACTACTTATTATATTGAATGATGCAAATTAAATGAAAAATCATTTTTTAATTCTTAAACGGAAATAATATTTGCTATATATTACATGCAAATTGCTAGTCATTTTATGGGGATGTTGAGCCAATGAAAATGATTCATTACATGTGGTGCTTTTGTTTTTTTTAGCAAGGATAGTTATTGAACCACATAATAGAAGCTTTCACAACAGGGTAAAAGTAGAAACTGTAATGTTGTTTGCTAATTTATATTTTGCTTTGATTTTAACTAATTAAAATTTGATGGTGAATTATAGTGATACGGTTGTACAACTATCAGTCTCTATGAAAACAACATTAAATTATGCAAATCATAAGATAGAGCAAATAAATTTCTATGCAATATATAACTTGCCATACACACAAAAATCCTGTATATAAGAGCGTTGACTCATTTCTTTTTAACCTTTTTGACTAACTTTTAGAAAAAGCAATTAGAAAAAAAAGAAAAACTGCTAAAGTCTACATATTTTTTGTTTATAACAGCATACTTTCTAGCACATTGCAAGGAAAAAAATATAAATCTTTTTGCTAGTTTACCTTGTGTTTTGACTAATTAGCTAATTAGCATTTAAATATTAATTATATTGTTATATATATATAATTATTATATTAATTTAATTAAAATTAAATTAATATTAATTTGTAAAGATATTAGTATCTACAAAAACCACAAATTGAGGAAAACATAATCTAAGGAAGTTTTGAGAAACAGTTAACTTCCCATACACACAAAAACCTTGTATGTAAGAGCTTTGACTAATTTTTGTTACTCTAAATAGCTTATTAAAGATATGTATATTAGAAAAAGAACTTGGAGCCAAATACATCAAACTGCTAGAGCAGTGGTTCCATGCTACCTTGGAGCCATGGACCCCCTGAGTTCCCCTTATCTAAAAGTCACGGACCCCTTTATAAACATCATAATATATATGCTTATAACAATGCATTGTAAATTCAAATGTTTTATTTTTCATGGATTTTAGTATATTGCTAAAATTGAAGAGGGAGAGAGAAAATTACGTGTTTGCTAGTTACAGGTATTGATGTTTTGTACTACTAACCGGAAATCAGTTACTATCCAGCGATTGATGCGCATAGCTGATGAAAGTCTGGACCTAAAGACTTAACAAGACAATGTGACCACCCCGCAGGAATCGCATTAGCCCCGAAACCCAGGCTAGCACCGTCCCAACTGATCATTAAACCCTGCACATATGATAGCCATCACCTGTCCTTTTAGAGTTTTATATCATTGATCCAACCACTATGAGACAGATATAGCTTTAAATAACTAGCTAGAAAAACCAATACTGGCACCAGCCTGTGGACCCGCTCAAAACCTCCTGTGGACCTTTAGGGGTCCATGGACCACCAGTTGGGAACCACTGTGCTAGAGTATATGTATTATTGTTTATAACAACATATTTTCTAACTCATATTTTTAGAAGTGAGTAAACATGATTATTTTTTGAAAAATGGCAGTTAGAGTATATAATTTATATAATATACCTGCTTGAGCTTCACCTATGTATATCATAGTGCAAATGTAAGGCTACTGAAATTTTTTATTACATTATACGAGTAGTTGATGGATACAAATTACTCCCCTAATGTAGTTAATACTTAATGTTTCTGCTCATATACAGTATGTAACTTAGCCAGCTAAAATATGAATCTATCCAATTGATGTTTTTTTTATTAACAAGGATTTACTGGTAAAATAATATTTATGCAGTTTGATTTTTATAGACTTACATGTAGTTTACTACTTTTGCCAAAAAATAGAGATTTCTGCAGAAAAGTCAGGTAGAAAACAAAGGTTTTTTAACAATAGCAGCTGTAAATAAGCATTAAAACATTTTTAATGATTTGATAACAAAAATGAGTTCAGTCCTCAAAAAGGCCAAATATTTTTTCTATTTTTGCAAAGTTATGCAGTAAGACTTCAAACAACTAAATTACCACATTGACTTAGAAAAAAAAGCTGGTCTAAGACGATCCTTTTGGTGAATTCTACAACTAAAATACTTTTGAAAAACTCACTTCTGATGGTTTTGTACTCTTTTTTCATTTTGTTTCCACCCACCTATACATTTAATTCCTATTTATGTAATACTCTACATAAGCAGTCCTAACTAGGTCTATAAGCAGGCCTTATAACCAATACAGCTTCTTTGTAGCGGTCAGGATATAAAGAAAATTGTTTTTATCCTTTACTGCTCCACCAAAATCAAGACAACTTGAGTCTAATGGGGAACAATTATATTAAATAAACCTTTATTTATATATATACATATATATTACCATATGAATATATATGTATAACTTTAGTTATTATACAAAAACTTCTCAACCTCTGGTTAGATATACCTTTCGTGTTTAGGCTTTGTGAAGTTAGTTTTATGCTATCAGAACCAAGTTTTTTAAATAGTATCAGCTACATATTTTGAACTGAGAATGAAGGTAGGTACTGATCTACTTGGCTTATACAATGGTGTACACCAGCAGACGGCTCTCTGAAATTAGGATGTAATTGTAAACGTGGGGAATTATTTATGACCAATCACGTTATTACCAATACAATATTGTACCATGTTTACTTCGTCGATGAATTATAAATCACTGATTTAAACTAAAAATGAAACTATGAAAAAATATTGTTTAATAATTAGCAAAAATTGTGTTTTCACTTAAAACAACTAAAATTGCAGTCTGGTTGCAGTAAGATATATTTTTCAGTTAGCTTAAGTGTTAGAAGATGCGTTACAAACCGGTAATTAAAAAACGCTCACCAATAGCAAAGTTGAATATTTTTCCTTTTCCAACAATTCGTTTTGCAGATGGTCGCACAAAGCCATTATAGTAGCCAACCCGGGGAAATTTTATTAAAATATTATAGTCTGAGTTTTCCCCATTCACGTGCGTAAAATTATAATAATAAAGCAATTTTTCACAAGACATCTTTCCACTGCAAATCGTGACTTCAAACTCATCTTGGCTCGTGACAGTAGAAACTCCCCAATTAATCAGAATGGTTTGATTTGTGTTTGTAGCTTCTATAACTTCAATCTTCAAATCAATTGGACCCAGAGGCTTATCTAAAATAAAAAAGTATTGTTCTATTGATAAATTCTTTAGGCGTATGGGCAATTTTATTACCCTAAAACCTTTCTTTCGCAGCAACAACTTAGTTGATCTTTAGTTTTGCTACAAATAGTTTAATGAATATTTTTTGTAGACTATTTGGAGTATAAAATTTTCTTTTCTAATACCTATATCAGTTTGAGCTGGAGCCGTGAACAAACAGTATTTTCTTTTTCTAATTTTTGACATTGCATATAAAATATTTACCAATGAGGAGCAATCTTCCGAAAGATTTAAAGTTTATTATAAAAAGTATAAACTAATTATAATAGTTTAAAAGAGTTTAGTAAGTTCTAAAGTAGACCCAAAGTGTATTTAAAAAATTCTGTTGCTTAAAGGTATAAATAAAAAGTTAATAGCTGAACCATCTAAGAAACATTTTCAATCAGGTTTATCAACTAAAAAAATATGTTGACCACTTGGTGAGATTTTATTTGTACTGAAATGTGTTACTTTAGTACTTTAAGCTTTTACTTTTAGCTCAACTTCAGAACTATAACTAAAGATACGTTTCATAACAAAACCTGGTTCTTGTGTTCTCCTTGAGCTTCAATTGAGCCTTTGCGGTGTCTCTATTGTGAGTTTCTATAATAACTGGTTGAGAAATTGTATTGATTTTTGTCTTCCCAGTTTTTATTAAACATTAAGCTATTTGTTTTCATTCTCAATCTTGCCTTTTACCAAAGTAAATACCAAAGTATTGTAAAGTAAAGTAGTGTGCTCCGTAAATAGGTTGACGGTACACAAGTTATATTTACCTCTGAAAGCAGCTGGTATCAGTATTATGAGACGATGGAGACATCTCAAAATTGCTTAGCTTATTGATAAGCAGAAAGGAAGGTTCAGCCATTCCATGAAACTATTACATTTGTGTTCGTACTTGTAAATGTGCGTGTCTACATGCATGCATGCACATGTGTGTGTTTTATTTCATCAATTAGTAGGAATATAACATTCATAAAAATAAAGATATGGTTATACTATTTATTAAGTTAAAGTAAATAAATAAAAACTTAGTTCGTACTTGTTTAAAGCATGATGAGGTCTAGATGCGCAGTAAAACCACATCTGATCAAAGCGCCAAGCCCACAAGAAATGGTACAACTCCTGTGGGCCGGGACTGTTTCATATTTCATAACTTATTTATATTAAACACTCAATTATTTGTATTATATAAGGTAACTAAAGTGTTATAAAAAGCTCAAAATTTGTCTTTGCTGGTCTGCTAATGGCTGTTATTTACAAACTATGAAATAGGAAAAGAATTTAAAGATTTGAGTGTTTTTTTTATAAACAAGTTCAATTATTAGTTTCAAATTTAGAGTAACATTTGGTCATACATTTCTTTTAGGCAAGGTGGTCATGTTTTTGCTTTAGATATTTTTTCAGCAATAAAAAGATTTTTCAGATAATTGTAGAAAAGATTATAGAAGGTATAAAAATGGTAGTGTGACCTATGCACATGAGATTGAGATATGCTTTGGTAACCTTTGGTCAAAGATAAAGATATAATACCAAGAGAACACTTTTGTTTTTTATACACTTTTGGTACTGAGAGTAACATGAGATTGAAACTGAAAAAGTTTGAGTCAATGTCATACTGAATAAAACTAGGCAGTTAAGGAAAAAAGATAAATAAGTTAGCAGTACTGATTGACCTTTGAGTAGGTTGCCCAAAATGCTAGCAGAGTTGAGCACATCAAATTAACAAGTGATAAAATTACAACAGATTTGTGATTGTGCTCAGAACCAATTAGAGCTATTGAAGCTGTAACAAAAACCTTGTTTAAGTTGGCCTTGTTGCGAGCTCATAGTTTAAGTGAAAGTCAAAGAGAGTTTGAGAATAAGTGTGAATTTGAGAAATTAACAGAATTCCTTTAGACCGACGAAAAGAACATGTGAAAGCCTGTTAACCGATTTCAAAAAATTACTAATTCTGAAAAAAGATAAACAAAATACTAAATACTAAGAAAATAGGTTTTAGAAATACCATGGGCATGTGAAAAGTGGGACAAATCTTGAGTTGACATAAATTTTGAGATTCAGATTAACCCCAACCAAGTGGATCTCAAAAAACAAAAATATTTATCAGTTTCGTCTGCTGGGGTTCTCGTGACTGAACTTGATCTTGACTTTTGATTGAAAATGTACAATCATGCATTTTCTCTAGCCTTTGAAATTAAAAATGTATTTGGCTGGCTCGCAATTCTGAGCAAGGCAAGTCTGGCAGCGGAAGTCAAGCACAAAAGTTAAAGAGAGAGATATTTCTATTGTTTGAGTTCTTCCTCTGAAAACTTCCTGATCATCCAGAGGTGTGATATACCAGTAAATTCAAAAATTTGAAGAATTTTGAATACCTGGTGTTTTTGAAAATGTTTTGGAATGTTAACTAATAAGTAGCAAAAAGCTGGGCAGCAAACTTGTTAAGTTTTATAACACAATGTAATGGTTTACCAAATTCATTGAGCTAATAGTCTCCAGTAACTGAGTATATATACTAAGTGTAAAATTTGAATTTAAGAAAATGTCAGCG
Organism: Watersipora subatra; assembly: GCF_963576615.1. Taxonomy (NCBI): domain Eukaryota; kingdom Metazoa; phylum Bryozoa; class Gymnolaemata; order Cheilostomatida; family Watersiporidae; genus Watersipora; species Watersipora subatra. The sequence goes on from NC_088713.1 coordinate 47,399,164, forward strand.
TGGTCAATAAAACATTTACAATAGTCAGGTGTGCTCAGTGCCATTTTTTGTGTGTTTGGGAAAGTGTGGACATTAGTTAGTTTATAAAGCATTGTAATGCTTGCATCATTTATGGTAAGTCAAACGTTAAAATATGGTTGAATACAGTTAACCAACAAAACATTGAAAAGTTATTGTTAGTGGCATATTGATCATGGCTGAAGTGTTGTATTTGTTAACAAACAACTGCTATATAGGCCAAAGTTCTGCCCCCAACCACTTAAACACTTAGGAAGGTAGTAATAGTGAAGACAAAAACCTGTAGAATATGCTCCAACCGTTTTAGACACCATAATAAACTACACTATTTTTGTGAAAGTTTTTGTATTGTGGTGGAAAGCAAACTTCCACCCTCTCTTGTACAGTTAAGATATTTTCTAACAAGGGTTATGTTCTCTTTCTTTTTGTTAGCCACGCCCCTAAGGGAGGCTGGCTTAGTTATATCTAATTTGCATAACTTCATGTACATAAGATAGGGTCTCGGCCCTTTTTATTCATTCAATACATTCATTGCAATTGAATCGCACTCATTCTGCTACCTTAAGCAATACAAGGATCACCACCGCATATAGCTATCTCCAAAGACTTGGTCTATGGACTGTGCTGCTGGAACAAACTCATAAAAACACTGTCGACCTCTGTCGACCCCCCTGTCGACCCTGTCGACCTAGTATAAAACCCCTTTTGTGCAATCCCTTGTGTGAAGTGGTTAATGTTGACCGGTAGAGTAAGCCGACCTAGTCGCCTCTACATGTTGGTCACGGGGAACCAGAACACAACCTCCTGTGAAGGGTGAATGTTGACCGGTAGAGTAAGCCGACCTAGTCGCCTCTACGTGTTGGTCACAGGAACCAACACAGTATAAAGGATACTTTTATGCAATGGAAGAACTTCCAAATATACCCCAGAAACATGGCTGTGTAAAACGTGTATTTAAGTATTGTACTACTCATTTCATTCTTTTTCTTGGACACGATGAAAAATTTGGTAAAACTTAGCGTTAAACAAATATGGGACATAATTTGATGTAAAATAGAAACCTTGAAAAACTGAGCTCAGTTAAGTTTTAAAGAAATCTACTCAAAGGCTTCAGATTGAATAGAAATCTGCAAGCATTTCTCTTCTGCTCAGATCTTTAAACTCAATAGAAAGATTGAGTCACCCAAAATTTAGTGGACAGCTAAAAACAGGTACTTCATGCTACAGTTTCCACCACTTCAGGAGCCACAAGCCAGAAAGGCAATAAAAAGGAGCATATCATTTTGCAAGGGCCATTGTTAAGTTTGCCTTACTAAATATTAGCTAGAAAATCGGAGCCCTTGATGTTTTGTTACAATTGTCAGGAGACATCTGCAACATGTTTTGGTGTAGTTTGCCACTTTTTGTGCCTTGCAGATAGCAGCATGTGTCGCGACACTAAATCATGTGGCACCTTGTGCTAAATGATTTTGCTTTTATCGCAATGACAGGTCATTGGAGAGGGCAAACAAAAATGCCAATTTAGGGACATGTATTACAGTGTCGGTGTAGCAAGGCGGCTGCTAATTTCAAAAGCATGGAAATGCTAAAAGTGCTTTTTAAAGCCGTATACATTTTCCTTGACTTCAGCTTGTCAGGTCACTTATGAACAGCCAGTGAGAACCTAAAATCACCCAGCCTTTGTGGCAAGCTTGATACTCAAAAAAGCCAAAAGGCAAAGGTCGGCTGAGCACACAAAGCAATAAGATCCGCCCCAGTCCACAAGATACACTACGGTTTTAGCATTGCAGCATGCAAAAGAGCCAAAGTTGCCTTGCTTCACTTTCTACTAACACTGTTCCATATCAAAATTGCCTTACCTAAATAAGCTACGATCAGGAAGACCACCAAGCTTTTTCGAGCTAAAGGAGACTTCACTTTGTTTAGCCAGCCTTGGCCAAAAATAATTGGGCTATTTCTTAACATGACCAAAATCATGACCGCCAAATCAAAAAACAGTCAAGGTGACCATCCACAGACTGACCTGCAGCCAAGCTGACCATTCCAGAAAAGAGGTGGAGTATGCTAGTGGTGGTGATATCTATATAGAGCCCAACATAAAAATAATCGAAGATCTTTATGTTAATTAAATGCAGGGATTTGCAGCGCATATTTTAACTAGAATCATTTAAATATTTGCAAAAAAATATGTTGCTTTGCAAAATGGTTTGGTTCTTTAGATTGCATTAAAATGTTGAAGTGGATTCTTAACACATGAACGATGATAACAATTTGTATACTTAGTTCAGCAAAGAGTGTATATCATTGATATAAGTCAGATATTTAACCCTTTGAGTTTTGGCCAACCTTGTCAATGTGTGTCAATGTGTATCCATTGGTAGTTTGTCAAATGATAAAATATAAATAAAATGATGTCACAGTTTTTCGGGCTGAATTTATAAAAAAAATTTGTGATTCAACCAACTTTGAATTTTTTGCCGTGGCATCATTTCTATCACACACACACACACCTACATCATTGTTTTTTGCCCAAAATAATCAGAAAAATTATAGTTAGTATGACAAAGTTCTTTATCTGCATTGCGATCATCTATCACATACCAAAAACTAGTCACAATTTTTGGTTGTGATATTGTTCTAGCAAAATAGTTGTTGCAACGAAGGGAACATATCATGATATTTGAAAATCATTAAACCAGAATTCAATTTTCCTGTCAAACGCTCTAGGCAAAAACTAATTTGATTATGTTTTGCTATTCCTTAAAAGCAATATCTGTAACAAAAGCCATGTGGATGTCGGACTACAGCCCATCAGGATTTCTGACGCATACAATGAAATGTCATAATTTTACTGATCAACAGTGTTAAAAGGGTTGACAACTGCCAAAGAAGTACATGTTGATGATTGGCCGCATTAATTCAATTCACAATAACATATTAACTAATCCTTTGGACAAAGTTTTTGTTAATTCCTGTTATATGGGTGATAATTGAAACATGCAAGTTATTGAGTAAATATACCTGGAGTACTGAACCCAATCTCAAGACTTTGTGATGAGGTGAGTGTCTCATTGGTAGCAGAGCAATCAGTGAGACAAGACAAAGTAGATATTTTTAGCTTATATTTATCTCCTGGTATGAAGTAAAGAGAGATAAGGTTTAGTGTAAAATTATAGAGTTGTGCTCTCGCTACAATATAAAAAGATAGTTGTTATTGATTGTGAACATAAATTTACCACAGTTTTAGAAACCCAAACTGGTTGCTTCAAACAATCTTTTTACATATTATGCTTCAATCTTATTAAACTGAATACTGTTTAGTATTGGCTCAGTATTTGCTACAAAAACATATCTTTAGTGATGTTATTCATTTTTGATATCAACATTTTTTTGGGTTTAATAAAATGACGTTCAAAAAAGTGTGATTAAGCGTAGAGTGTGAATTTGTTCAATTGGAAACAATCTCATTTGTTTAAGTTTGTTGATGTTAGTGTTTCATATAACCGGGAAACATCTGTCATTCAAGTGCTCTTAAAGTCAACGGTGGATAGTTTTTATACTGATTGCATAACACTATTGCGAGATAAACTTATAAACATGCTGAATTGATTGAAGTTCAAACTGATAAACAAATATAATCAAAGATACAATTACAAAACTCGTAATTTGACATAATATAAGATAATAAAATAAAGCTCAATATCTAAAACCATTGTATAGGCACAGAGCGGCTCCCAATTAAATATGTTAAAGACTTAGTGGGAAGAAACTAGTTTCTACCTAGTATATTTTTTTAATGTACAGTAACTATATTTCTTCGAATAACTGTTGCAGTTTGATAACCACTAATCAAACATGATATCACTTATTTGATTTGTATTGATTATGTCTATGTAAAATCTTGCAATTTTAATTTTGCTTCTTCAATATGTTATTGGTTTGATATTTGTTACAGATTTTATTAGCCAATATGCTTTTCTACCTTATTCATTCCACTAAAAAAATCATTAATCTATAATTAGACTAGCATTTTTGTTAAAAGTCTATCAAATCCTTTGCATTTCATAGAATTTTTGAGCCTGCACACTCTGACTCAATTAATATGAATGTTTATCTAGTTGCAAAAGTACAAGTAAATGCTTTTATCATTTTACGTTGGAGCTTCTGGTTTACGTAAAATGTATCATGCTCAAACTGACAAACTTTTTTGCAAGCTCATCTCTGACTATTTGTGTCTCCTGAAGCAGGTTTCCTGCACTGCTAGCCTACCCAAAACACTCAAAATTTTTGGTCTTTGCTTCGATAAAGAAATCTACTGCTTTGTCCAAGTCTTTCATGATTATTCCAATGATCACAGGCTTTACTACAGTCTTACAGTAGAGGTCTCTTAGTTGCTCTTTCTCACTTTTTGTATATCATCAGGTTGCTCACATCATCATAAGATCAACAGGCTCTTTTTGTCGAGACTCTGAAGAGACTAGGTACATGTTCTGTGGCAGCCTTGTCCGATTAATATTGAATGAAATATTTCGTGCTAAACTAACTTGGCAGCACTTTAATCGGAACCAATATTTTCCACGTCATATATTTGTGCACAGTGATTTTCTTTTAACTTTGTATTACTTTAATTGTATTAATTTGTAAAAATGTACAAGAAGAGTGAGCGCTGTTTATTTGTCTAAACTTGCAGATGATTTTGAAAGAATGACTGCTGGAACAGGTTTACACAAGCCTCAACGTCAAGTTGGTTGTCTAAGAATGCCGATATATTTTCATTAATATTTAATTTCCTTTGCTCCTTCAAAGATGTGTGCATCCTGTACCCAACTGCCACAGCTGTAACACACCTGGTTTTGTAGTGAAGTAATTTTGGCAACTCTCCTGACCAGAGCTATTGAGTCTTTTTGCTCTTTCGAGCACTTTCATTCTACGGCCTCTTCAAAGCCCTATTGCAGCTAAATATATTTTAAAATTTTCTAGCAAGCATAGTAAGATTTCAGCGGGCCTTGATTCAAGAGAAAAAACTATATCTTCCCTTTTTAAATACACGTAGACAGACAAACCTTTTTGACTTAGTACAACTCTCACAAGCCTGGTTTACATCCCAAGGTTATTTCTCCTTTTTGACCGCTTGTTTTAGTCTCTGATGACGTAAAGGGTTGCTGCTCTCAGTACTCTGGTTTAATATTCATCTGTGCCTAGCAGAAAGTGTTGTGCACATCCTCCAACTTTTGATTTGCTTGACCTCTTGTGTAGGTATGTGTGGCATAATCTGGTGTGCTTTTATTGGCTGACAGATCACAATATTCATTTCACCTAGTTCACTGCTTAACAGCAATGTCCTGAGCGAGTCTTCCAGTTGTCGATTGTTACCCTCTACTACTCTCGAGGTCTGAGGATAGTATGGGGTAGTGTGCAACTTTTCAACACCCCAAAATTGACACAACTCAATCATCAGTAGACTGTAGAACTAAAATCTTTGGTATGCGTAAATCTAATTTTTCAAAACTGTAAAATACAATTGTTTTATTTAAGGTGCTACCAATCTTCTTGAAAGTGGAAAGTAATTGCAATTAATTTAAGTGCTTGTCCAATACCAGTATCCATTTGTTACCCTTTGGTGTCATGGCCAGAAGCATGACCTAGTCTACTGCTGTTCTCTGCTAGGAGTGTCCAGCATAAACCCTCTGGCTGCTTGTGACTGTGTTGGTCCCACCATGTCTTTTTTGGTTTGGCACAATTCATGGTGTTTAACCATCTCTACAGGGTCCCAGTCAGTACTGGCCAATAATAGATCAGACAGATGTGACTGGTGATTCTGCCTAGTCTAGAGAGAGCCTACATGCTTTTTTTTCATGTTTGTTTTCTTGACAGCTGACAGACATACTGCACTCTACCTGAGCTAGTCTGGGTTACAATTCGAAGCTGGTAACACTACATTTGACCGTATTCAGAGCAATTACAAATTTGTATGCTTTGCTGAGCTTTAGTGGAGGAACTTTAACCAGTTGCTTGCATCTAAGCTAATTTCTCGCTTATGTCTTTTCACGTCTTTATCAAAATTGTATCACAACTTCGAAAGTAACTTAGGCTGGTTCTGCGTCAACCTTTCTGGCTACTATTTTGCGGGCAGCATATTGGTCCCCATAGCTGGAAGTTTTGGGTGTGTTCCAAGCTACATGTGGTGCGAGTAAGACATCCCTCCAGTTTAGACCAAAAAGCTGGCTTTCTATGACAAATTTATTTTGTCTGAGTCTGACATCTCTTAACTTCACATGTCTTTAAAGGTTGCATTCCCAACTGTCTTTACAATTTTGCTGACTCAGCCCAACAAGGCTGGGCTTGTTGGGCTAAGAGGCACAATTGCACCTCATCCCATTAAAGTGGGCTATGGCCAACTCATTATAGTGTTCTAACACGTATTAGAATTTTGACAAGATTTCAAACCATTGTGCCATCTGCTAGGATAGCTTAATTGTCGGCAAAACCAGAAAGTTGAACCATGGTCAGTTCTGATTAGAAACTGTCACCAATGTAGGTACTGTCATAAGTTCTTAACGATTTTGACTATGGTCAGCAACACTTTTCTTGTGGTGCCGTAGTTACTCTTTGCAGATGCAAGGCTAATGCTTGAGTGGAAAATTGCCCTTTTTGCTTTCTTCTAGAATTAGGACATGCCTGCCCTTACTTTGCGTCAGCTTTAGATTATATCTAAGATATACACGCGACACAGGTGGTGGTATCCCAGGAAAATGGAAGGGCTTCGTTCTTCAATGAAGGGCTCCGTGTATCTGCTTCTGGAAAATGGTTCGGGAAGAGGTGACTTAAATAGCAGAGCCTTTCACCTTCATAAACTGAAGAAGTTGCAAACACTGACTTCTTCTGTGTGTCAGCATGACAGTATCGTCTGACCAGATCTGGCGTACTAAAGAAGTTGCTTGCGGAGAAGGCAACTTGGCTACTGCCAGTTTAGGGAAAGTGATAGGCGTCATGTTTTATGAGTACATTTAGCTGGGATGAGTCAACACAGAATCGCCATTTTTCATCCTTTTTTTAATCAACATCACAAAACTCAAGGCTCATACGGCGAACTCAATCTGTCTCAGTCTGATTTACCAGCCAGTATCTTTCCTTCAGTAAAATGAAACATTTCAATTTGGAGGCCTGGATCTGGAACTTTCATGCGGAACATGGTTTGTAGGATGTTAGCAATCTGGCTAACCAATCAGATTGTCTTGGCTGTTTGCAGTTTTTTTACACTGCATGTAACGACACTTTCAAGTGAGTTAGCAGATCTTTCTCTTGTGCTATCATATCTACAGCCCAAAAGCTTGAGCAAGAAATGGGTGGTTACCCATTAACCTCATGGTATTTTATTTCTTTATAGACCGTGGTCTCAACTGAGAGCATTAGAAGTTGGTTGGTAAAAGTTTTGCACTGGATGAAAATTCTAATCTTTGCCTCAGACTGAGACAATCTTGTATTATTCAAAGGACTTCTCTAGCAGCTCTCTATCAACCTCAATGGGTTGTCATTCTGAGTGCCGAATCGACAAGGAATTCTCAACTCAAACTTAGGTCAATACACACAAGCATTTCATAGCCTACACTTTGCTAAGCAATAGCTGCTATGTGTACCTGTGCTGCAGGTCAACAATCCTCTGTCAACACAAACCAAACTATGCTAAAATGTCAAGGCAAACTTGTGGGTAGCAAAAATGGAATATTGAAGTGGGCATTTTTGCTGATGCGATAAACTACAAAGACCTTGTCAGTTTTCAAATTCTTGACTGTTTTGGTTGCCGTACAAGTCAGCAGAAGGACAGCCAGGGGTCATCCTGAATAAGACTATCTCAGTTGCAATATTTAAACAGGTCCTTGGCATTCTGAAGTAGCCTGCTAAACACACGCTTGCTCAGCAATGTTGCAGTGTATCAGATATCAATCAGGAACTAGATGGTATGTCCTTTAGCTTCTTTATAAATAGAAGTAGATAAATAAATAAATCAGTCAGCCCATAGTGCCGGCTTGATTGGCTCAGCTCCAGCCTCCTACCTAAAGGCTTTGGTGTTTGGCTGAAATACTCCTAAGTCTGCAAAGGTAGGGCAATCTGTTGTGGAAGCAGGGTGCAGATGCAGCTTTCAAACCCTTGTTACTTTCAATGACGGCTTCTCGTTGGTCACAGTCCCAGTCTCATTCAGCCAAATTTTAAGCCCCTTCCTGGCAAACTACACTACTGTGGCTCATTTGGGCTCTGGCTGCTGCTCATCAGTTGCATCAGGGTCAAGCCATTCATATTGCAGCATTTTCAAGTCGTTGTAGCAGTGATCGGTGGTTATAGCAGAAGACCTCAAGTCATGTTTCTGTCATCAGAGGTTACAGCAAGGCATGGTTGTGCCACTTCCCTATTTTAACAGGGACTATGTCAGAAAGTCATTTCCGTGTTTTCAGTAGTTATGGCAAATGTCTTCTTTGCACTTTTTCCATAATCTGTTTTTTTGTGCTGGATTCCAGACTGGCTCTGCTTGTCTGAGCTCAGTTTTCATAGACTAGAATAGTGTGGAACCTTAGTTCAATCAGCATTCGGGAGTATTGTTGCAGGCCTTGGCCATTTTTCCAGTTTGGTCATTTCTTGCTGGAAAATTCCTCCAAATTTGCCTCTGGCTGTGGTCACTTTCAGGCCATACCGTCCTTTCTGCTACAGTTAGAAATTTTCTACCAGTTGCTGCATAAACAGTGCAAACGCAAAATGTGTAATAGTCCAATTTTGCCATTCGCTTGGCAGGTTTCTCTTTTGTGAACTCAAATCATTTAGCATTACCCAAATTGTGGAGATTTGTAGAGAATCTAGAGATTCTAGAATAGCTCTTATGTCAGCCAATGTATGGGTCGTTTCGGCCAATAAATGCTAGTGCTGGCCAAAATGGATCTGCATAATACAGAACATATACTTTTTATATTGACCCGGTTAGGCTTAGGCAGGTCACCACACCTCACTTGAAATCCACACTTATCATTTCTTTTTAGCTCTGGGTCCTGTAACCTTGTTCCTCATACAAAAATTTCAAAATATGTGAAAAGCAGAAAAAGTTGCACATATTTCGCAAAAGATCTGGGTAAGAAAGACACTAATTGACACCCAGTCTTATTTTTTACTCCAATTATTTCATAGACAAAGTCTATGTAAAATCATCAACATGTTAACTTATGTGGTGGACCACCCACAATTCTACAAAAATCAGAACAAAATAAAATATATATTTTAAATATATAATATCAAAATTAAAACATGATATATAAAATCTCCAATATTTATATATCAACAGGCAAAATTAAAACAATCAACATAATACAAAATGTACTTTAGCACAGCATGCCTAAAATAGTCACTAAAATAAAATTAAACAAATCAAATGTTTATCACGTTGAGACTAGAAAAATTACCTACACTAATTAAAGCACATAATAAACAGTTGCTATTAAACTGTAGATTCATGGATCGGCAGCTTTAAAAAGCCTTTTTAAACACTGATCCTGCATTTAGAATGTTTATGAAAACTTCAATTTCTATCAATTGTTTTTATTACAATCTGTCGATTATCTGACCAAGTTATATTTTCCGACAAATCATTATAAATTTGAAATGATAGCTTGCATTTTGATACATATGATAAATAATTATTAAGCTTCAATAGCGTTATGCAATAAAAGTTATATTACTTTGCAAGATTCATCTGAAGAGAAACAGGTTGCTAAATACGGTTGCAGGAATACGGTTGCTGAAATTCATGTGGGGAAAGGATTGAGAAGGATCTTTTTGCGCATAATTAGTTGAAGCAGCTAAAACTATTTACGGTTGTAAAAGCGTTATGCAAAATTAAGTTTCAGTCTGTTAAGGAGTGTAGAATTATTAAGCCATTTAAGCTATTTTCGTCAAGAAACATTATTGCTGGGTCAAGTTACGTTTCAGATGAGGTCAAGTTGCGATGCCTGACAAATTAATCTGATAGTAAAAGCCAAGTTAAGAAAGGTCACACAAGTCAAGATTGGTGGAGTTGTAAAACCAAAAAAGTGATGAGTAGCGAATACAAAGAAATTTGTAGTCAACGAGGACAGCCCAAGACACCAGAGATGTGCAAGTGTCAATGGAGTATAATTGAGAACACAGTCATGATGAGGTAAGTGAAGGTGCAAAGAAAGTAGCTGAATCAGGATCGGTAATGGAGAAAATTTGCTCTTTTTAGCTGAAGTGTCCAGCAATGGAATGTTAGACAGAGATGGTCATGAGAAAAATGTAGCAGAGATAGAGAGGGAAGAGAAGGAGGTACAGAGGAAATCAGAGAAGAAAATTGCTAGGCTAAAGGCGAAGCGTAAAGCAGCAGTCATGGAGTTGGAAAATGTCAAGGCTTTCAGAATAGCGGTGCAGGTGTTAGCTGAGGTTCAGAGGAAAATTGCTGGTAGCAGATCAGCACTGGTAGATAGTCAGGTTGAGCTAGATAGGTCTAGGCTTATGTTTTCTTCCAACTCTGTGGTGCCATCCCCTGTGCAGCCAGTTACAGCCCAGGTGGAAAACTGCCACAGGAGTCCTGTCGCGCCTGCCTCTTATTGGGGAGAGCAAGGTAAAGACTGATGAGACGGAGATGAGGTTGAGGAGTTATTACTGACCCAACCAAAAGACGTGGGCTAGTCGGGGTTGGTGGAAGTAGTGTCGGATATGTCGATGGAAGTAGTGTTGGTAGTGACAGTGGTCACAGTGAAAGTATTGGTAGCGGCGGAGGTCAGGGGATGGAAAATCCAGTGCAGACTGGCAATGGAGTGGGCATTAACGAGGAGAGTATTTTAGATGGTGGCACAGAGTCAGACAAGCCAGAGGCATAGCCTATGGAGACTGCTCTAACGGAATCAGATAACAAGCAACACAAGTAAGGTATGTTGCTACGTATGCTTTTTGGTAGTGATGGAGGGGGCCAAAAAAAAGAAAGGGCATGTCGTATTATTAGATTTGTTAGGTTCAGGCTATGTTGGTGTCTGAGCTCAAGGCAGTGAAAATGGTTTTCGTAATTACGGTGAGTGGATAAAGCTAGATAGAGCTGGTGGGTCAACCTAAAAGAGTAGATAGTGCAAGGCAGTATGGGGAGGATATAAGAAAGTTTAATGAAAGACGGAGGCTCTTTTTCTCCATCTTTACATCAATACGTGTAAGTGTACATGCTTATACAACATTCAGTATGAAAGAAATCTTTATAATTTTTACACAAAACCCATCGACATTAGAAGCTTTTTAAAAGATGATATATTTTATTAAAATATATCAAAATAAAATCATTTAATTCTAGCTTTTATGAGTGCATTATCTTGAATCTACAAAAACCTGTCATCTCAATTACCTTACAGTTTACTCTAGAGGCAAACTGTGACAAGTAAAATACCAGCTAAGAACCACATTTTTGTCCTGGAAATTTACAATGGCATACTAATTGACTAAATTGAGAATAGAATAATGTATGCATGAATATTTTGACATAAAATTGATGTTTTAATGCTTTTCATGTTAATTTTTTTCTTCTTGATTAGAAAAAACAAAGCATGTTTAGTTTATATTTTTACCTATCTGATGATCTTTTAAGAGGTATATCTTTGACTTGGAGCTGTTCCAAGGAATATCTGCGGAAGTGCATACAGAAATATTTACATGTGTTTGTGTTGAGCTCCCGTTCTGCTCTAGTAAAACTGTTAATACTATTTCATGTTCGTTTGCTATTTCAGACAAAGCTTTTTCTTCAAACTGTCGGGGCCCTGTAAGAATTTAAACATAGTTGCAATTTCTCTGATGCTTATTTTTTATAATTAAATCTGTCTTTAGTCTGTCAAGATTACCAATAATAAGATTGTTTAAACATTATGTTACATATATGTATGCTCACCTAAAAAAGAGCCGGTAGTTGAAACAATGGTTGAATTTATATATATTGAGTCAGCCTGGTCAGCGGAAATTGCGACAGCCGTAAAGCGATAGAATTCTCCTGGGGTAGTTTGCAGGGACATGGCACAATGAGAATCATATCCTATAAAATTAGATACATACAACAATACATAATAATATACTATAGCTGTTGTGAAGCTTTGCTCATTTGGTTGTGCTACAGATAACTGCTCCTGCAAGAAGTTCTATCGTCTTATGAAATTCATGAGTTTAAAGGTTTACTACAGTGAAAATCAATTTGTATAGGCAATGCTCTCCACTCTATCTCTTTTTCTTAAAGCAATTGCTTCATCTCATGACCATCATGCTTATCTTTTTCATTGTCTATTGATTTCAGAAATCACGCAGAAGTAGTTTGGTGGAACCTAAAGAGTATATTTATAAGTTGTTATGTTCTAGAGTTAATTTTCTCTGAAAATTTTACCAAACAGTAAAATTTACCAAACCTATAATTTTTCTATATTATGACCCTGTTTTTTTCTAATACTCACTCGTTTGAAACAGGTAAACCAATTAGTAAACATCCAATAACCTTTACACTCTCATCTTATTTTGTGCACAAAATTATGGCCAACTGCCGTAAGCGCATTTATGTGAATTTCCCAGCAACTGCGTAGTAACCTAACTTTATTATTTGTTTACAAAATAACCGATGCAATTTAACTTTTTAACTTAAGGCAATTTAACTTTGCCTTAACTCTTTAAGAAATTTTGAATATTTGTTTGCGAACTCTTAACTCAAAAACGCTTTTTTTTTCGAAGGTTCAAACTATTTAGTGTTATTATGGTTTTCACAAGAACCTCCCAAGCTTAAAACAAAGAGTTTATAATGTTGATGACACTATAGCCAATTCAAATTTCCTTTTTAGTGACTACATAAATAAGGAATGTGATAGCTCTGTTGACAATGAAATTAATAGCAGTGTGGCTACGAGATGGAAGATTCAAGAAGATGATAATAGAAATTGTAATTAATATAGCTACTTTTAATGTTTTTGCATAGTTATGTTTGTAAACACATTGGCAACATGAAATAAGTAACAACTTTATTTGAACGAAGCTTAAAATTGTAAAAAAAATGGTGAGTACATGTATGTATCACGCTACCAAATCGGCACTCTTCAGTAAATTGGCTGATAGTAGGCCAAACACTAAAATTATACAAGGATGGAAGTGAAAGGTTTAAAACGAATTCACATCATTTAGTCATGTTACGCTCACTTGGCCCGTTATGACAAATCAAATTACTTTAGGTAAAAAGAATGTTTGGGGATTTTTTGTAAGTATAATACAAAAACAAACATCTGTTTTATTCATGATTTTACATGGTAGCTGAAAACTCGAGCATTTCACAAAATCGTTGTAACCGTATGCTTTAGTTTTTCCTACAAATTTACAATGAAACAAAAATATCAGCAAAGTGGAAGCTCTTTAACCCTATCATGTAACTAGCAGATATACAGGTTCTAATGACAGTACAATTTTAGGGTATGACTAAAACAAATTAGGATAATTTGTGTAGATAAATATATGTTTATAGATATATAAACTTACAAACATAAATAATATATGTATGCAAAGTTTTTACCAAACTAGCAAATTAAACTTTTTCCAATATGTAACAATATGACATTGCTTCCTACCGTTTTATTTGGTATTCAAATTTGAAAAAATTAAAAATGTTTTTAAAAATTGAATTGGTAAGTAGGAAAAATTGATGAATAAATGTCAGTATTCTATATTTTTTAGTTGAATAATAGCATCAAAATCAACAAAAAGTAGTTAAAGTGTTCAAAAATATTTGGCAAGTTTTAGAAATGTTAAAGAACACAAAATAAATTATATTGCGTCAACCGTATAACCCCAAAATATTTTTGAAAACTGGGATTACAGACCTGCACATAAGCCTGAAATAACAATCATCTGAAATTAAAAATCTAACAATAGAGCAATTTCTTAATTGAACTTTCCATAATTTTCTCATATTGTAAAGGTTTTGTGCAAACTTCACTTTTCCTCCACTAGTACAAGACTTGGTGCATGGTTTATACATATATTTCTGTTTAGTTCATAAGTTGTACAAGAATGATCAAGTAACAGGCAATGAACAGGCCCAGAACAGCTCTGCTTTTCTACACAATTGTTCGAGCTTATATAGCTACTAAGCTCTGCCTCCGTTCTACTTGGCTGGACCCAGCATGGCTCAGCCCGGGTCGATCTTGACTCGGCACGGCTCTGGCTAGGCTTGGCTTGGCTTGGCTTTGACCCCATTATTCTGCTTGATTGAGCACAGCTCAACTTGGCTTAGCTCAGCCCTAAGCTCAGTTCTCAGTGGAACATATTCCACAACACTCTCTCATCTAGAGGTCTAGATTGGTGACCACGGTCTCCAACCTAGACCTCGGGAGAGAGCTTATGGTAGCCACTTGGCAGACCTCCTCCTCTCTTGTCAGGGTTCTGTCCAGATCCTCGTCATCTGCTTCAGAGACATCTTTTCTGGGGCAGCTCGTGCTGACCTCGGCAGTCGCCTCCTGCCACTCCTGATCTCTCTTTGGGTGCTGCCACACCTACCTGCTCCGGTGCACCCAGTGCTTCCTCATCTTCTTTCAATCTAGTGGTGACCAAAGTCAATAAATCCTGTAGCGAAGTGTTTCCTTCTTTGTCCATTTTCTCGAGTGCTTTAATCTCGTCCAGGGAAAATGAGTGTTTTAAAAGAAAAACTCTGGTCGCGTCCGTGTGGACCGTTGTGCTGCCTTCCTGTTCGACCTCCAGACCGTTTTCCGACAACTCCATGAAGTAGCATACCCCATCTCCGTAAAATTCCGGCTTCCCAGTTGTCCGGGCTGTCCTTGGATTGTGCCGGACCGGAGTTGATTAGATTGCGGGTTGATGGGATCTGGGGTTGTGGTCTCTTCGGTCTCCACCAGGTTTGCTTCTGGTTCTTCTGGAACTTTTTTCCTGTGTGGCCAGATTGATTTCCTCGGAGCTCGGAGGGTATCTTTGGCTTTCTCCTTCCTCTAGTTTGGCCAGATTTTCTCCCAGAGATCTCCTGCCCTCGTTTTTCTGCGGCATCTAGTAGCAACTCTTTCTAGCTGGGGGTGGCATCATAGGTACAGGGTCTATTCTGACCTCCTCCTGTCTCCTCTCCAGCCTGCTGGGTCAAGCTCCTTTCATGTTAGGACATCTGCTGGGCTCCAAGTTGGCCGGGGCTTGTCCCAACCTTTCTGGGCAGCCATGATAAGGTTTCAGCCTTTTTTTGCTCTGAATGGAAGACTGGTTCTGTCGTTCCACACAATACGTGTGGTTACGCCAAGCCTTCAGGACCTGGTATAATCCCACAAAGTTTGCCTGCAGTTTGAGATTTTCTCCCCGTTTCCGGCGTTTATTCGTAAGCCATACTCAGTCGCCTAGGGGGTACAGCGGTGGCTCTTGGCGGTCCTCTTGTCTCCCCTCCATCTGACTTTGTCACAGCGCCTCGTGCATCGTCTGCAGCTTTTGCTGCACCTAAAGGGCGTTCTTGTGGACAGGAACAAACTTGGTCGGTGGTGGGTGGCTTTCCAGCTTGTCCGGCAACCTTAGCTCCCGTCCCAACATCAACATGTTGGCTGTCTCTCTGATTGCGGAAAGGGGTGCCTCGGTTTGCCCTCATCAGTAGGGGAAGCAGCAGGTCCCACTCGTCCTGCCCCCGGGTCAGAAGTAGTTCCCTCAAGGAGTCCCTGATTGTTCTGTTCAACAATTACGTTGACCTGTGGGTGATAAAGAGTGATAATATTGGTTTTCCCCAGATTACAGAGTTGACACAGTTCGTCCATCAGTTGACTTTCAAACTGTGCCTCCTGGTTTGTGTGGATCTGCTCGGGTAGGCCCAAGTAGCAGAAGACCCGCTCATTCAGTCTGTTTGCGACCACCGAGGCCGTCGCGTCAGGTAGTGCCAGTGGGTCTTGCCATTGGGTGAAGTGGTCAGTGAGAGCCAGCACTCACTTGTTCCCCTTAGGCATGACCGGAAATGGCCCCATTGGTTCCACGGCCACTTTTTGCCAAGGTCGTTCGGTGTAGAGCCTTATTTTCTCTCCGGCCGCCTTTGTCCCTCCATGCTTTGCGTTGTGAGTCCAGTGATCCTCCGAGTGCTCAGTGATCCTGATGTGAGTCCTATGGTGGAGTTCTTGGTATCATCAGCAATCTCACTGCTGCCACCGGTGTAAAGGTTTGGTGTGACCTTCACTTTGCCTCCACTAGTACAAGACTCGGTGTATGAGTTTAAACACATATTTCTGCTTAGTTCATAAGCTGTACAAGAATGATCAAGTAACAGGCAATGAACAGGCCCGGAACAGCTGCTCTGCTCTTCTACACAAATGTTCGAGCTTATATAGCTAGTAAGCTCCGCCTCTGTTCCATTTGGCTGGACCCGGCCCAGCGCGGCTCGGCTCGGCTTAGTCCTGACTCGGCATGGCTCTGGCTTGGTTTGGCTATTACTTCATTATTATGCCTGGATGAGCCCAGCCCAGCTCAGTTTAGCTCAGCCCTAATCTCAGTACTCAGTGAATCACAATCCACAACAATATGTTAGTCAAAATCAATTTACTATAATAACTGATTGATATGCATATTATTGCCTATATTTGATTTGACAAAAAATTTGGCATACAAAATATTATTTGTCAAATATATATTTGAGCATATTACAAGAAAATCAAATTATTGGTAAAATCAACAGTTTTTTATCGAGTAACACATAAATCAATAATTCATACATTGTTTTTGCATTTCAATTGGCCACTTGCCCCAAAACGAGCGTTTCAATTGGCCACTTGCCTCGGAACAAGAATTTTTAGGATTAGCTCCCCAGCAACACACATACTATAAATGGGATATACTAGGTCTTCAAAAAATCTCAAGAATTATTTTTATTGCAGATGCGTAAAAAACTATGATTAAAAAAATTGGTGTTTTAAGTGCACAGCTGTTATTTTAATTAAACTCCTTTGAGGCGAAGTTTTTCATATTGGCTCGCATATTAATATTGTTCAACCTGTCAAAAGCTATAATAGCAGCTTTCCTTTTTATTTACAAAAAAGTTGATGTGAGATAATAAAGGTATCATAACCGAAAAAACTTCGGCAAGTTTATAATCCATGATGTTGAGGTCCCGTTTTTATAAAAACCAATTAGTTTTTTGTAACCAAAATACATCCCTATTTGTTGTGGTTTCTGAATTAGTTGTTTTAATGAATATAAAAAAACCGCAACCTTAAAAAAATTTATTTGAATTATTCCTCATAATTATCTTGAGATAACTTTCATAACTATATTTCATGAGAATAAAAGCCTGCTCATTAGTTGAATTTCCAAAACAATGAAAATTTTGTTGACAATCAATTTTAGCACTTTTGAATTGGTATTTAAAGATTTGAGCATGTTTCTTTTGGCAAGTGCAGTCATTCTCGCGCACAAAGTTCTGCCAATATTTTAAAACTTACACATTAAAATGTTAATGCTCTACAATTGAACAATGCAAGTTTTTTGGGGCAAAAGACAAAATGTATGCAAGCTTTCTGGGCAGAAGTTAGGCCAGTCAAAAAAAACAAAAATTCTGTATTTGTGTAAATTCTTACTGGTCTTGTGTAAATAATAAAATAATAAATCTGTTCTGTGTTTAAACCAAAATTCTGATCAATTGTAGATTATACTGTATAAAAAATATTGAGCACTGAGGTAGGTCCTTGATATTACACACCCTAGATTAATTAGTGCAATGATAATCATCAAAGAAATTGCAGTTATTGAACTATTGGCTGTTTAATAGCGTAGAACTAGTATTGGAATTGCTAAGACTAACATGAGTAAAGCTAGTGGAGATAGAGAGAAGCTTGGATAGAAACCTTCACTTTATTAGACGGCAAACTTCTTTTTAGTGACTAGCGCATAATTATATATAAAAAATATTCCATGATACCTTCCTTAACAATAACAAACTGTAGCCCTAAATTTTTTGTATACTAATGGTTGAGGCATCAGCTTTATGTAATCGTTATACCATTGTAATTCAAAACAAATTTTCAAGGGTTTGTTCCTTATGGCACTAAAACATCTGATACAAATTTATTGCCGGTAAATTACTACTTTAATTGATAAATTGAAAAGTAAATCTTGAGGTCAGGCCAAGTTGAATAACTTAAGATTGTCTTGCTGAATTTTCATGTGGTAATCTTTTTCCGAATTTTTACTTTGATTTAACTGATATGCTCCAATTTTGTTCAAATACATGTAAGTATCATCATAGCTAGTGAATCTTAACTCAGAGGGCGTTTTATTAAAGCATTACCTTGAATAGGAGCTGTACATTCTTCAAGAAGTCTTTGATTAATAACTTCATAGCATTGATATATCACCAAATATTGAATGCTTCCTCGTGAAAGTGAAGAAGCCAGTGTTACTTGAGCTGTTAAATTATTATAGGTAACATTGTTTTTAACATCGAATCGGAGGTTTTTTGGAGGTTTAGGCTCTACAAAATAAAATGTTTTACTGAAACTCAATAATAATTTTTGTAGGCAAAGTTTATTATTTAATGAAAAAGCAATATTATACAGTAGTGTTTCATAATTATCTAGCTAGAATGATGCTATCAAAGACTTAGTTTGGCATCTAGTCTAATGATGGTGGTCAGTGTAGTTGCGCTTTAGTACTCCTGGAGCTTATGCCAAGTCAGGAAGACCTAATCAGTGCTGACCAATAATAGTTGCCAGCGTTGAGTCATACGCTAAAGCTGTGTTTAGCTCATAACGTGACGTTTCACTAGCTTTTGTAGAAAGCATTCAGAATAAAATTACTGCTGTCAGCTATTAAACTGGAAATTCTTTATTGTCAATTATCAAAGAACTATTTACTAGAGATTGAAGGTCAGTTGCCTAAACCATTTTATTATACTATGTTTTATTAATTCTTGTCACATTTCGGTTAATGTTTAGTACTTTTAATTGCTATCACACTGTAATTCTGCTTATTTTATTCAAGTAATAATTATTATTCTCAACAATTTGCTGTGAGAAATAGTACTGACGTCTTATTTTAATTTGCATGGTACTCAATAAAGATTATTATTTGCATAACAACCAGTGAAATTGTTGCACATGTAATCATATGCTTGAACAAAGTGAAAAGTTTCCAGCAAAACTCTATAAACTGTAAAACAAATATTTTTAATAATCAAAACAATGAGTGGTGCTATAGGTTATAGCTAGCTTTACATTTCATCTTACAAGTGGTTCTTGTTTAAATGATGATACGTAGTCAAGTGAAATGCGACAAAAACCCTTTTGTAACATTATTATTATAAAACTAAACTAGAAATTTCCCTGTCATACAGCCCATGACCGAAGTGATATTGGATAAAAGGGTACTGCTGGTTGAGAAATGCAATATTAGCAGTCAAATGGCACTGCAGTGCAATAGGATAACTGCAAAGATAGCTGTAATGTACTGGGTGTTATTATGTACAACAAACAGCAATAATGAAATGAAAAGATTATATGTTTATATCTCTCCCCCGCAATAGGAGAAATGCAATATTAGAAGTAAAGTGCACTGATGTTATAAGAAAAAACCAACATTATTAAAAGAGTAATGCAGTAAAAATAGAAAGGCAATGCACAATTTTGTTTACATTGCAAAACGTCATAGCTAATAGTATCAAGATTTTGTGATATTTATATAGATTTTTAGAAAATCTATTTAACAAAACCATTTTGAAAGAACAATAATAGTAAGATATTGCCCAACATCGGTCACTATATACTTTGATCTTGTGAATTCAAATGTTTATTCTTAAAATTAAATTTTATAAAATTGAATAGTTATTCTTATAATCGAATATTGCAATAAATTCAAAAAAATCGTTAAAAAATTCTTCGTCATTTCCTTTACTTTCACCGCTCTGGACATATAGGAAAGGTGATAAACTTTGGCTAACTATCATAAAGTTCTATTTAAACATTATCACTTTGAACCAAAAGCCTGTATAAAAATCACACCTAATCTACTACTATCTCAAATCTATGTTTTACACCAACAAACTAAATATTAATTTAGGTTGTAGGCCTAACCTACTGTCTGTACTTTAACTAACAGCAATAACTAAATACAATATGTTTATTATATCTCTGAAATGCAATATTAAAAGTAAAATGGCAAGCTGCCGTGTAATATAAACAGCTTGAAAGTTGCGTTGGAAAGTTGGTTGTGTTGAATGTAGAATGTTTTTGACATCGATATGTAACAGAAAGCAAGCATTAGCATTAACGCGGCTGAAAGTTTTCTGCAAACTGGAGTAAAATAAAGCAATATTCTTGTCACAAAAGAACATTGTAGTTCGACCCTTGGAGAAAAGAATAAGATGTAAAGAAATTTGGCTAATACTTTAGATATTTTAATGAAAGCTTTGGTAATTTGACAAAAACATAGTGTGATAAACTGTGTACCACATTTTCGTACCTGTAAATCGATCAACGCCTCAAACGGTCTACGTTAATTCAATAAACCTTTAGCAATTAGACAATGCAATCATTATATACTTTGATGTTGTAAATTCTAATGATTAATTAGAATTAATTATAATTAAATAATACAATAATTTTTTTTTATGAAATCAAATAATTAAATTAAACAATAAAATCTGCAAACAAGAAACGATTTCTTTCCAATACTTCTAAGTTAATTACAGAAACCTTTAGCAATTGGACAGTGCTATAGACCGGTGAAATGTGCACGGTTTTCTCGTGAAATGCACAGAACTTAATGGTTCTACTCTGTCACACTGCCTTATCAGCGTTTCATTGGCCAGTCTTAGTTTTGGTTAAAAAAAGCTTGTCAATTCTTTATTTTGATTTTTGACCAAATTAATCTGTGTATTTATGTTTTATCCGATCAGATGGGTTAGTTTTAGGATATTGCAGTAGCCTTTCAAAGACTTCGTAACATATTTAAATAAGTTTATATGAGTTTTGTAGCATTATTACCCTTAAATGACTCTACACAAAAATTGTTAAATTTTTTGATGAGATTTTGATACAACGGTTTGGTCACGGCTGTTAACGGATAATTTTTCAGAAGTTGTGTGCACATATGCATTATTTCGTTTTGCTCATGTTTGGTCGTGGGATAAGAATATTGGAAATATTAGATAATTCATTGAAATTTAACTTATTTTAATGAAGATGAGTTTAAATGCATATGAGTAGCAACAAGTATTTGTCTTCCAGATAAAATTACCTTTCACCATTTTGTAAGTGGTAAAATACTTCTAATAAACATATACAGTAATTGATTGAGTACTTTAAAAACCAATAAAGGTTTGAAACGAAGAGATAATTATGCAACGAAAACAGCAATAGTAGTTTGGTAGGATTATTTTTTATGGAAATTCACATTCAGATTGACAATAATTCTCAGGTTACTCATCTTGTTTGCCAATTAATTGAGACACTTATAAGCTTCAAAGTCAGAGCTGCAATTGCTATTTCATCGCTCCTTATCTATGAAGTAACGCGTAAAAGAGCTTTTTTAAAACTCTGAAACTCTTGTAACAAATCATTACACTATACTTTTTCGATTGTTATTTGTATCATTTTTGCACAAAACCGAAGTATTTAATAAAACTTGAAAGTTGAAAATGAAAGTTGCGCTACAGCAAAATATTTAGTTGTTCACTCTATTTCGTTCTTAAAGTTTAATTTAATTATGATACAAAACCTACGTGTTTTAGGATAATCAAACTCATGTGAAAGTGGTTTTGACATAGCTCCTGCATTCATATCATAAAAGAACATGCAAGACAAGCCACTCTCTCCAAAAGGAGGGTCAATGTAACACCTAGTAGTTAGTCGCTGATTGTACATCTGTTCATCTCTTATGACACCTGCAACAAAATTTCTGCATTGTTCATGGAATCATCCTTTGTTTCATTCGTAGTTTAATAGATTTTGCATAATGATACCATTGTAAAAACAAAAAGGTGAATATTTTTACTGAAACCTTAAACAATTACAGCCGACCACATTTTGGTAAAATTCATGAGAAACCGGAACGATTGATATTATAACTAATTTTTACGATTTGTTTTCTGTAATTGTGTTGTATACCAAAACAATTATGAGAAATTCTGGCTAAATCTTTACCTGCAACTTTAAAATGAATATTTAAATAAAAGTCATAAAAATTAGAAAATAGAAACCATTTAACTGCAATGTGGCAAAAGCTTTGTAATTAATTTTCAAAAATTGAATGGGACAGTACGTTAACGTCTACCCATCCTGAGTTTCAACCCAATACAAACACTGACACACTTTAAAAAAACATTAAATTGAAGCACTATATATTTAATAATTTTAACTGAAAATAAAATAAAAAACTTTGGCAAAATTAAATTTTCCGAAAGCAGCAAATTTTATAAAAATAATTACAATTTTGTATAGTGCTTTACGTCTAAGGTTTTTATAATGCTTTTGACTTAACTTGAAAACCTTCCTTTAAAAAATCATTCGTCCCCTTTAGTTTCAAAAAGCTTCTGCTATTGGTAATTTATATATTAGTCCATTTTATTTTTAAAGCTCCTTTACAATTTCTATTGTATTCAGTTTACATTATATAAAACTGGATTATTTTATCTTAGTTTGTTCATTCAGATTTCATGTTATGTTAACTCATCTTGCAGGTAAACCAAACAGCTCTTAAAAGCGAAACAAAACAAATGAAATTATTAAAAGCCAACAAGAGCCTAGACATTTGTAATTTTTATCTAAAAAAAACACTTTTCGTTTGGCTTCACTTGGCTTTCGATAAAATAATTCACAAATAAAAGGGTTGGACAAGTTAAAAGGTTTAAATAGTCAAATGATATATTAGTAGCTAGGGCTAAATAGGGTAAGTAATTTTGAAGCAAAAAACAAAACAAAGTGGTTAATTTTGTAGTGAAAAAGAAATGACACCAGATCACTTGGCGCAGCTGATAATGAAGCTGATAATGAGGCAGTCAAAGGGGTAATGGCCACCACAATTTACATTACAGTTTTTTAGAGCGTAAGTACTGCATAGTTGAAAAGTTAAAAAAATAAAATGCAAGCTTCATAATTTGGTTCATATAATTAATCATTTGATGCTCAAATCGTTTACAGACACCGATAAAAAACACAACATGGCACAAAAATAACTATACAGATCACTTAAAATTGATAAAGAATACCATTCCAAGATTCTCCATGGTTTGATATATTAATTTCTTTGAAACTAAATTTACAGTTTTGCAATTTTTTAGTTTTTCTCACTTAAATACGGCTTATTTGTTAATATGAAATATTTCCTACATACCTCTTGGGCATAAGACAAAGTCTGAGCAATCTGTTTGGTTGTACTTGCAGCTGCATGAAAAAATAACCAATTTCCAAAAGATGTCCTTGTGAACCACGAAAAATTCTGTATTTTGTCCAGCAGTTAAGTTTGGTGCTGTAATCTGGTAAGGAGAACTTCTCTCTGGAAAATGATGAAGCATTTAAATGGCGCATTACAAGTTTTAAATTAAAAGCTAAAATAATCTTTACTAAAAACTCATTTGTACCTATGAACGAAACTTGAATCAACCTCTAATGATCCTTTCACATCTTTGTAAATGTGAAGATGCAAAAAAAAGTGTTTATTGACCCTTACCTATGGTGAACTGAAAAGAATCACCAATTGAAGGAACATCAATTGTGATAAGCATCCAGTAACTCTTCAGATTCAGTTCGACAGAAAACTGGTAAACATAATCACATGGTCAGTCTCAGTTTGGTATATCTTTATGCTGTTATAATGATATCATTGCAAGATTCTTTTGTTATCAAAATGAACCTTAATTGTGTTGAGCATTAAGAAAAAAAGATGCTTCAATAAGCAGCTCATAAGCTTACAAAAGCTGCTAAAACTAGTTGTTCTTCTAGGCATTCTGCTACACTTGTACATGAACAGACCATTTAGGTATATTTATTAACTTAGTCAGCTGTATGTTTATCTATACTTCAATTTTAAGATTTGAGTTGGATATATTTAAATGGCCTGCTAATGATCTATAAAGAAGAAGGATTAGAAGTCAGCTGTAAGACACACTTGTTATTTGTCAGGTAGACTCATCAGTGCAACAACTTGCAAATCAACAGTAACATGTACTTAAAATTTATCTGAACAATTGCTTCATCGGTTTCAACGGGTGCACCTGCATTTGTTTGTAAATTTTTATATTTAAATTCTCTAAAAATCTTAATCTTTTTGTGTTGTAGATACGTTTATCAAAATAAATATTCAGCTCATAATCTTTAACAGCAAGTTCAGTAAAAACACTTCAAGTAGCTGGTTCTGATTGATCAGTTTCATGAGTAATTCGTTTGTTTGAAAACGTCTTTTGTAGAGTGGCGTGCCTGGTGATTTGCAAACTACCAACTCATTTTTTGTACCCTTTGATAGGAAAATGCATTACTTTGATAATGAGCTTAGTCTAAATTAAATCCAAATACCAATTAAAAATATATAAATTATATATAATTCATATATGTATTTATATTTATATAATAATAAGTAAGTATACATATAGGTATATATGCATTCTCCACATATAAGTTCCATGGTTTGTCAATAATACTTTCTTGCCACAGCTACAATGTAGTTTTTTGGCTGGCACTAATCAGGCTTTAACCTGCAGTATTAGCCAAAATAACGCTTTATGTTGGCAATGCCTCAAATATTCACAATAATATAACTTGCTGCATGTAAGTTGATGTCAATTTGTTCATCTCAACTGTTGTTGGGAGTCATGGTTTGAATATGATATATTCTAACTAAATTGAAGTTGCAGCGTTTTTATCCTATTGTTGTAGAGCTTGCTGAGTGCTTTTATTTGTTTATTTTTAATAGGACACTACTAATTATATAAAAGAAAAAGAAAAAAAACCATTATTCTTTTATGAATAGGCTTACAATAGACCTTTATACAATTTAATTGTTGACTCACTACTACATTTGCATAGCCTGCGCCACCAAGCAAAATAGATGGAAAAGAAGCCTCCCTAATCCTGTCCGTACAATTTTCTTGTTTGTAGGCTTCATTGAAATGATAGTAAACTGCTGTACATGTCATCCCTACTGTATTTGGAGGAGCAGTCAGAAACACACTGCGCCTGTTCAAAATAAAAAAAACAACAAACAATCAGGTCATCCACCACATGCAGAACAGCATCTTAGTTTTTTGTGGTTTTAGGTAATGAGTGTTATTAAGGATTTTTAACAGATTTTTATAGCCATTTAGCTTTTTAACCATTATAAATTCATTCCAATTATATTTTCTTGATATAATTTGTGAAGAACATTTTATAATAACTATACTTATTTAAGGGCATATCATTATTATCATGTCACTTTTTATGAGAGTTTTTAAAGTACATGTAAGAAGTATTATGTGTTACGTATCACAAGTCAAACTTCTGTAATGCTTACAATTTTTTTGTTTCATTTATGTTTGTTTCACGCATAAAACTATGTTTTAATGTTTAAGTATTATCATACTTCCGACTTGTGGTCAAGATGTTTCTGGTACAGTTCACTTACGTAGCATCTGTAAGATCTACTGACCGGTTTTCCAAAAATTGCTTACACTGATATTAACTGAATGAAAAACACTAAAAAGCTTGAATGAATCAGCAAAAGACCAAGTTTGAAAAGGTCATGGAATAGCTGTGAGAACCTAAAACCTCACATTTTTTACCAAAGTTAAAGATGGCTGAGGAAAAAATGCAAATAATTACCAGAACAGAATCTTTTTAGGCAAACATGACAGACTATAACAATGTGCGGATCGATCTAGACCTAATATGAGCAATTGAAGATGACACAGGAAACGTAGATTGAGGCGTAAAACCTATAGTTCCTTTGGCTATGGTTGAGAAAATACTTAGCTAAGGCTGGTTTGAGAATAGGAGAAATGTAAAAATGTTATTGAATATTTCTACCAAGGTGCAACTCTTATTAGTAAAAAGATGATATTTGTGCTTCGAAAGCAAGATACGACTCCTTTGGTCTTTGATCTTGCAGCACCTAGTAACTGTAGTAACTGCTATTCAGCGTAGCGGTAAAATTAACAAATCTTTCACAAAGCTTGGGCAAACTGCTCCGGATATCATCATGAAGTTTAACTCAATTATTACAGCTTTCAGTACATTTTGGTAAAAGCTGGTACAAAACTCGAAGCATTGGTAAAGATCTACTGACCGGATCTTTTTTAGATTTAACAGTGCTTCTCTATGAAAATGTTTGCAAAAAACTCATTTTCTGACTAAAACTTCCCAAACTCACGATAAAACCATGAGACTATAACTAAAAACTTGATTATTATGCCACAGACGCATACTTTTGTTCAAAGTATTTTGGTAGAGTAAGGTAGTTGAAAGAAATTGTCTGATAATGAAATAATGTGCTCTGCGCTACATCAAAGGTCTATCAACCAATATTAGAATGTCACAGAAAAGTGTAACTTTTCTTTCTGTTCTAACAGCGATTGCTAAAAGTAAAGGGGGAAAACTTGGTTTATGAACCAAGTAAGACCATAATTAATAAAGGCTCATGGCAATAGTCCATTTTTTAGGGGCAAAATCAAAGGCCAGAAGACATGTCTCATGCTTAAAAAAGCACAAATTTTTGCTAGCAATTAAATTGAACTCTGCTTTCCAAAGTATCGCTTGATTTACCTAATACTGCAAACACACACTTTAAAACTCATTGGTGTTACCACTCCAATAAAGTCATTAAATAATAGATTTGTGGACTTTGCAAAAACATTCTCAAAAACTCACGAAAATTAAAACCATTGTGAAAACAACTTATGATTGCAGATAATATGACTGGTAGGTTGGTGGTTATGCTACACTAATAGCAGTAAGACCACATTGATAGAAGCCCGTGATGTTATTCATTATAACTTTTTGCGTAAACAAATAGTTGTAAAGAATTGTTCAAAATAATTGGATTAACAAACAATGGTATGTAATTTGTACTCAATTACGTACTATTGTTACGTATTATTTCTCTATGAAGTTGCTTAGATGCTAATATAGTCTCGTTCAGCAGTGCAGTGGAATATTTTGAGTCAGTTGGCAGTTAATATTAAATGTGACTCTCCAACAAATTGATATGTTTGATAATGCAATCAAATGCAACACAGGGTGGTAAGAAACAACCAAGGACAAGGTGTTTCTGGGCCCTTAGGCAGATATAGCAACTCCGGCACAAGTCAAGCAAGCTGGGAAGTTTTAGGCAAGTCATTGGCTCATATTAAATGGAGAATTATTGAATATCTCAATGTATAGTATCACAGAAACAGTGAAATTCTCCCTGTTCAGGGTGTCAAGAAGTTAGCAATGTAAACTTGCTTAAATAATTATTGCAATTTCAACAATCAAAACAGCCATTGTATGTTTAATTTAATTCATTCTATATGGTTATGTTTACTTTTTGATGTACAAATATCTTTAAATTTTAGGTGTATCATTTAAAAACCAAATGTTTTGATGAAACCAGGCTTAGATGAATAAAGGCTCATAACTATACTTTGTTGCCCAAAACATTGTTAAATGATAATAACCATCAATGTTTAGTTTAGAATGTACACATACATATACAAATCGATAAAATGTTATTTGTAATTGGATTTTGTTTCATTAGTAATACGATAATAGCAAGATAAACTACTCTACATTATCTCACACCACTCTCGGTTCTCTGATAAGTAGCGAGTATCAATTCAATAGTTTTGTCAAAAATAATTGAAACCAATTGGATTGTTGACAATAATTTTACTAGCCATTGGAAAGGTCCAATAAAATGCTTGCAGGCAAAACATGATAAGTAGTACTGTTTGTTTTTTGTGCGCACTTGAAAGGTTTTCAAGAGGGTGTTTGGTTTTGTGGTTGGAAGTTAGACCATGCACTTTAAATTTATTCCTAAAACTAACAACTTAGAAATTTTTATTTTTTCTGACATGTTTTTGCTAAATTGTGAGAAATTAGGTTTTTGTGGTCAATAAAGGCTTCCAACTTTGTGTTTATTTTGTATTATTACACTCATAGGCTTTTATTTATGAGTTCTGGCAAAGTGTCTCTTCTCATTTGCATATACTATTAGTTTCACATTCCGTACACTAAATAAATAATTAATATTTAAAGGGTATCAGTTGATTTAGCAGTGTAGCATAAATTGGCTGACATTTCTTATTGACTATAGAAAAGTTTTTCTTAACTAATTAAGTAGTTATAAGTAGTACCAAAATTACTCAAATTGCATTATTTTTTCCCAGAGAAGTTGGCTGAGCCCGAAACACACCAGAGCAAAGGAAATGGCTAAACATGAAAGTAGTCAAGTCCAATCTCATGAGAAAACTGCTCCAAAAAAGGAAAAGCCCGAATGTATTTTGCTACAGCCTGTTCCGCAACCATTTTCAGAGTAATTGCAGGTCACAGAAAAGTGAAAAGGAAAACAGGCACTAACACTACAAAACATGTTTTAAGCTCACTAGAAGCCCCGTGATCCTGATGCCATCGCCGTCGCCCTTCTTGGTTGTGACACCCTAAACTAGTTACAGGGCAGGACATGCAAAATCACTAGCTGACCCGACTGAAAACAGAATTGGTTTGAGTATTGGATGTGCTAAGAAGAGAATAGACTGCAGTGCAGAGCGAAATAATTGAAAGCGTGTTCAATTTATCTGCTTATTCTGTCGTTGACAAATTATGACAAGCAACAACATTGCTGATAGTGAGAGTGATTGATGGAGTTCAGTCAGATGAGCCGGTTGAACTTACTACCAATTAGCCAGCAGGCTGAACAAACACTAATCAACTGTAAGTGCAATCAGCCAAGTGAGAAGCAATTATTCAGCCAGCTAAGCATGGCTAAAATGCCTAAAGCATGGCCATTATTGCTAAAGCCAGCTATCACAGTTAAATGACCTCTATCAATGCAAAAGCTAAAGATTACAGTTGGAACTGGCTATTATGGCTAGAGCCACCCATCACGACCAAAACATGGCTATCTCATACATGCATTCAAATGAACTTCAGAAATTTTCCTAAAAAAGCAATATAAGAATCCGACCATGCTAGAAAAGGCCTAGTGCAGGAAAGTCTCAACATTGTAGTTATTGTATTTATCAACTGGTTATACTGGTTATTTACGTGTATGTAATTGTTTGTATATAAATAAGCTTACAGATAATAATATACATTGTATATGGTTATATATAACATTTAAAATTATGTTAAATTTTGCATAGTAATAGGTATTTTTTAATATATTGATTCACATATATATTGGTGTATGGAAACATAAAATTAACAAGTTGAATATTAATATCTCTGTAAATTTCTCAAACTTGGTCATATGTGTATTCGTTTATTTGTGTATTTTTTGGCACGATTGTCTTGCTATAGCTATTATTTTAGCATCGTGTTACGATGACGCTGCAAAAAAAATACTTTGGGACCAATATATATGCAACACTGTGCTTCTTCCTCTTTTATTTGTTTAGTGAAATTTGTTCCGCTCTACGATATCAACAATAAATTATCTCAATCTTGAAATTTAGCGATTAGTGTGCTGATTATATATGTTATTAAAAGATGCGCGCCACTGAACTTACCCTGTTGACTTATCCAATTTCGTTTTCCAGTATATTCGATATCCGTTATAATAAAACGATTCGCAAATGGATGTATGATAAAATTTCTGTTAAAAGTTTAAAGTTTACTAAAATCCATACTAAAACTT